>NW_027279258.1:105000-200142 GCF_046629955.1 Centroberyx affinis | reverse complement strand
CACACACACACACACACACACACACACACACACACACACAGTCTTACTTATAACCCTTACCCTAACCTTACAGCAACCTAAACCTAACCTTAACCTAACCCTAATCTTAACCACTGACCCAAAAATCAGCTTTTTACCAATTGGGGACATGGCTTTTGTCCCCAATTGCACAAGCCGTCCCCAATCAACTGGTCTTAAGTCTGGTTTGTGTCCCTGAAAGTGACTTAAGTCATACCCACACACACACACACCCACACACACACCCACACACACACACACACACACACACACAATCCCTCAATATTCCCTTATTTCAGGCACTTTTTCATACTCACACTTGCATGCACAGGCACGCACACAATCCCTTAACTTCCCCCTGCTTCACCTAAGACAGTGTTTTATGTTTCCTGTTCACACACACACTTTAGGTAAGAGTGTGTTTTACGTTTCACATTCACTTCTACACACACACACAAACACACGCACAGACACACACAAACACACACCATCCCTCAACTTTTCCCAGCTTCTGATAAGTGCGCTGCATATTCACTTGCACACACACACACACAGACACTCTATCCCCCTAACTTTCCACTCTTCAGCTAAGAGTCTTTTACGTTTCATATTCACTTCTTTATACCCATGCACACACACACACACACACACACACACACACACACACACACACACACACACACACACACACACACACACACACACACACACACCATCCCTCAACTTTTTTCCAGCTTGAGCCCTCGGAGTGCGCCTCACGTTTCATATTCATGAGGATAACTAAGCTAAGCTTGATTGAAAGGTGCATCGAAGGGAGTCCTATCCCTGCTCTGCCACAGACCCGCACCCCCCCCCCCCCTGCCCCCCTGCCCCACCCCTCCCTCCCCCCCTCAAAACCCAGAGAGTCCATTCGCAGCTCCCAGAGAGCACTCCGGAAGAAATCAATAAGTGCAATATCGCAATATATTAGCGATTAAATTGATTTCATCCCGGGGGAATTTTCGACCCGAGCGCGAGTCTCGGCGCTGAAAGGGTCTCGCCGTGCGCCTCCTCTCCATTAGCCCCTTATGTAGTTAATAAGCTTCATCCTCTTATATGTGTCGCTTATGGATCGTATTGATCGTTTTTACACGTCTCCCGGGAGCCGCTGGCGGAGAAACGATGGACTAATATGACAGCGGCATCAAAGGCGTCGTAACGGATTGAGACGGCCGGCCTCGGGAGCCGCTCGAGCGCTCTGGAGGAGGGGAAGAAGGGTCCTGATCGGTGGATCCGGCCCGGCGGCGCGGCCTCATTTCCTCCCTCGGCGGCACGCTGCTGCTGCTGATGATGATGATGATGATGATGATGATGATGATGATGATGATGATGATGATGACAACTGCAACAGAACAAACTGGGACACAACTGACTTGTCCCAGAGCCTGCCGGACCGTCCGGGCCATGTGGGCAACAAGACGGTGATGTGGGACAGCCTCTGTGTGTCTGGATCCCTCTCGAATAAAGCTACAGTTCTATTCTACTCGATTTTATTCCACACTATTCTGTTCTGCTCTGCTCGATTCCACTCTGATCTATTGTACGGTTTTCAATTCTAATTTACTATATTCTATATTCTATTCTGCTCAATTTTACTTGATTGGATTCCACATTATTATATTCTGCTCTGCTCCGTTCTACTGTATTGTTTTCTATTTTAATTTATTCTACTCAACTGTACTCTATTATGCTCTACTTCACTGTACTGTACTGCACTCTGTTCTACTGGAATGTGTTCTACTCTATTCTATTCCACTCCACTCTACTTTATTGTATTCTACTCTGCTCTATTGTACTCTATTTTATTCTCTTCTACTCTGCTCTACTGTTATTTTACTCTATTGTACTCTACTCCATTCCACTTTCTATTCTGTTCTATTCTACTCGGTTCTATTCTATTGCATTCTATTCTTCTCTACTCTGCCATATTCTATTCTGTTCTACTCTACTGTACTCCATTCTGCTCTACTTCACTGCACTGTTCTATTTTATTGTATTCGATTATATTCTACTTCATTATATTCTACTCTGTTCTGCTCTACTCCACTGCACTGTACTGTGCTGTATTCTATTCTACTCTCTTCTACTGTATTCTATTCTACCCTACTCCAGTCTACTCTAATTCACTACTTTATTATATTCTACTCCGATCTACTCTGCTCTATTCTACTCTACTGTATTCTATTCTGCTCTGCTCTATTCTATTCTGCTCCTGTGCTGGATTCCACTCTATTCTACTATACTGTACTCTTTTCTGTTCTGCTCAACTGCATTGTACTGTACTCTATTCCACTTTGTTCTATTCTACTCTAATCTAGTCTATTCCTCTCTACTCTGCTTCGTACTCCACTGTACTCTATTTGTCTCCACTTCACTCTTTTGTACTGCACTCCACTCTTTTCTATTCTGTTCAGTTCAGTTCTGTTCGACTTGTTAGCAGGAGTGAGAGACAGTGGGGCGAGAGCGAGAGAGCGAGGCAGTGATGAAGTGGAGCAGATTCAGGCCATGGCTGCTCTGCACAACTTCCCTTTCACTTCGTGGCTCCGGGCCACGGATGGCACTTCAAACAGCAGGCTGACTCTCGCCGCGTCCAGCCTCGGCTCCCCCGGCGCTGGCCTCAACTTGGCACCACAATGAAAAGGACTGGCTTGGCAAAAAAAATAAAAGCTGCTGGTGGTGGTGGTGGTGGTGGTGGTGGTGGTGGTGGACAAATGCAATTCCCAGAGTGTAGCGCGACATACCAGAAGGAATGCGAGATGGAACATAACACGGCAGAACATGGCTGCACATCCAGCGGCGGACGGCTGTGTTGTTCCTCGGCACTCTGGGGGATCACCAGGAAGAAACAGTTGGAAGAGAACAATGAGAGAGGTCTGAATTATTTAGAAAGAGGGTTTTGGAAAGGGGGGGGGGGAGGGGGGGACAGAAGCTCGCTGCCATGCTTCCTCCCTACAAAGCGCGGCGAATATATACTGTATATTCGAGTCTCCCGGTATAGACGGTACTCTTGACACATCCAGCACAAAGTGATGACACCGTCTTTCTTATGTTGCCTGCTCGATGTTTACTTGTCATCGCTGGAGTCATGCTTTGCATATTGCTTCCAACGCGCCGCTGAGTGGAAACAAGTTCATGTGCGCGAGAAACAGCCTCCGTGCGCCCGCAGTACAGTGTGTAGCTCAGCCTGAGAGAGGAATGTGCAGGGAAAGCCAATGCTGAACACACTTCACTGGCATCCCTCATCGCTGGTGACATGCATGGCGTTCTATTGCGCTAGCTTGTGTGTGTAGAAGGCTGAGGTAATGGGGAAAACATAATTGCTGT
The DNA here is from genome assembly GCF_046629955.1 of Centroberyx affinis. NCBI lineage: Eukaryota > Metazoa > Chordata > Actinopteri > Beryciformes > Berycidae > Centroberyx > Centroberyx affinis. Next base: position 196,761 of record NW_027279258.1, on the reverse strand, counting down.
TATGATTGCACCCGAGGACGAAAAAAAAAACAAAACAAGAAAACATTAGCAGGGTTTTCACCGTGGGGTCAAAAAAGGGCAGACCAGGACACCGGGATATCGCTGTTCTCATTATTATTCACCCAACACACAAATTATTTGCCGCTCTCTGTGTTTATCACTGACAAAGAAGATCTGTGAGGTGGGCTTTAGCTTCAGAATGAACAAGTAATGCCTCTGATCTCGTGTTGTACCCCACTTAGCCCTGCGGTGGAAAAGCTCTACATCTTATTTGCAAGTCAAGCGCTTCGTCTCCGGCTGACCTCGGGGTCACGGAGCCCGGAGAAAACCCAGAAGAACAAGGTTGCACTCTTCATAAAGAGGCAGGGGCCGCCCACGCAGAAAACGTGTTTCGCTACTTAGTATTTATCAGCGCTCATGCTCGCTCCCTCCTCTTAACTTGTGAAGAAATGGGCTTGGCTTGAATGCTGAGCGGGGTGAGAATCAGACGAGAATACTTACCGCGCGCGAGGATGAGCGATGGATGGAAATGACAGGAGGAGATAAAAGCGCCTCACAGCTCGTCGAGACGGCGTCAGATCCGTGCGAGAGGCTAAACTATCATTACAGTACCAGTCGTACTTAGGTCCCATGTGTGGGTGAAAGAGTGATTAAGATCTCAAATTTGCCTTGAACTACTAGGAAGCAACTACAATGTCCAATTATCACCTGTGCATTAAACTCCCCATCTCTTTGCAAGTATATTTCGCAAGCATATATTTTCTGTGAGCGTGTGTGTGTGTGTGCTTGTGTGCATACATTTGCCAGGAAGCGGTCCCTACATCATTTGACATTTGTTGGTATTTTCTCAGTAATTCCAGGTACTATATCCTCATCAGCTTATACTTGGATATAGTCAAAGCGACACTGACTTATTGTTGCCAATAGCATCCTTTCGGAAACAAAGGGTGGGACAACTTTGCGTGGGTAAAGCAGAACTATTGACGGCTTAACAGCTAAGACTCACCGGTAAGTCAAGGAAGATCTGATCGCTGCCAAATTCAATTTCAACAACACCCTTTATTGTCTTCACTGACTCCAAGGATAGCAATTTGAGGCAGAATAATGAAGTGAGTGAAGTGAGTAATGAAGTTTCAGGGAGAGAATCTGTGAAGCATTCATTTAAAACACCCCCCCCCCCCCCCCCCTTTAGCTGTTAACTACCTCTCGGTGAAGTCAATAAAAAGTTCCAGAAATAGCTTTCAAAATATCAGAACATTTGCTTCTGACCATCACGTCCTGTTCCCTCGTAACCAGGCTCACATCGCCGCGCTGATTGCAGTCATTTTCTGACTCAACTCCGGGTTGAAAAATGTCAGTGCTTCATAAAAGATTGAAAACAGAGATACCCCCTAATTGATTCTGGGAAGTTTTGTCAATACTCATGCTGAGCAATGTGCTTCGCTATCAAAGCAAAATGATGAGGTTTTTAACACAGCGTGCAGCAATACTGTATGCTCGGTACTGCATTTGTCTGGAATTATCATAACACTGTGTTTAAGTGCGTTGACTGCAGACTTGACAACCTGACTGACAGAAAACATCAGACGATAAGTGGAGGATGAGAGACCGGGGTGAGAATCTCAAGCAGTTTCCGCTCAACAAGGCGGATCGCACCTTTTTACAGATCCATCAGCAAGCTGGCCAGGAGAGCACAGATCAGTTCAGCATGGATTGGTTTGCTCAAAAGGTGTGAAAATACTCAACAAACACCGCAAGGACAAACACCTACAGACAAAGGTCAATAACCAAACACCGACAGGCAAATTTCAGATGTTCACCTGTGAGGTTTTTCAGTCCCAACTGGCGCAGGCCGAAGTTGCCGTCGCGCCGGTAGTTGAGGAAGACGGCGAGGGAGTAGCGGTCCTCGTACAGCTTGGTCCCTCGGATAATCCTCAGGTTCTCCAGCGGCAGGTAGTCGAACTGGTTCAGGGCCACCAGCACGTACCCCGTTACCTCCCGGATAGACTGCGGAGAGAAGGAGTGGCGAGAAGAGTCAGTGTGCAATTCAGCTGCAAATCGTGTTGATCGCTGTCAAGCTAAGGGAAATGGGCAGCGATGCTGAATAAATAATAACACTGTAGGGAAGCTAATGTGCTCTTCTGGGATTGTTATTGTTCTGTAGAAAATGTAATTCATTTTGTCTGCTTTGGTAATTTATGGAATAGCTATGTCACGCCAATAAAGCATCCATTGAATTGAACTGTGAGGGCAGAGAGAGACACAGAGAGAATGCAGCAGAGAAGAAAGAAACAAAGAAAGAGAAATAAAGAAAGAAAAAAAGAAAGAAAATCACAGACACATATTAGATCATTGACAGCATCCGTCATCAAGGTCACATTCAAGACATTCAACCATGTCAGTCAGTTGTTCCAGAGCGTCTGAGCAAGGAGAATTCGCTCCAGGGCTCGCGACCTCGCCGCAGAACTTGGCACGGGGTTCAGCGCTCGAGTCCGGGGCCCAGCCCGGGGTGACTGAGCCACAAGGACAGCCATCGCTTCACACTTTAAATGTCATTTAGGAGGGGATATAACGACTGTTGAGACTTTGGCGAGCGGCCACCCGGTCGGAGCCGCCGCCACGTGAATCAAAGTGACAGGCCGTGTCCTCTTCCCCCCGTCATCCGCCATCGTGATGGCTGGCATTAGCAGACAGGCGGACAGAGAAGTCTTTCCACGCCGGCCCGCTGATGCTGATAATCAACAGGCCTGCGTGTGAAGTGCCGTCGCAGCTGATGCACTGAGCTGAAATAAGTCCTAAGGAGGGCCCTGGTGGTGTTGCCATGGCGGCTGACAGCTGTCAGAGAACATGGCCATCAGCCACCAGTAAGTAAGAAGCAGTCACAGCTCCGTCATCATTACCCTACTGATTACCATTAATAGTCACGGATGGACTGGTCTGGTCTGTCTGTGTACATTTGCGTGGATGGGTGGAGATTCATATTGTGTGTGTGTGTGTGTGTGTGTGTGTGTGTGTGTGTGTGTGTGTGTGTGTTAACCTGTTTAGAAACTGACAAACTAGTTGGGAAAGGAGATCAGGTTAGCTACTTTGTGTAGGTAAAAAAACAATATTCTAACATTTAGAGAAGGGTATGGGTGGGTACTGGAGAGCAGACATCGATGCATTATTGCTATGCATGCATGTCCATATGTCTATGTCATATGTGTGCATGCATCACTGCACAATATGTAGTGGTTCTTTGTGTGTATGCATGTGTGTGTACATCTGTGCCATTGATGTGCGTCTATTCTGGGCAAGCGTGCCATCACACACTTCCATCGTTTCTTGATTAGCCAAGAACAGAGGTCTGTTGGATGACTCACACTGTAACACCCTGCTGGGGTTTTGAAGATCCGCCTCACCCTCCAATACGACCACGGAGCTCCAAGGCTGGGTGGGCGAGTGACCCTGCTATAACCTGCCCACCTCCCCATCTGCAAGAACCCTTTCTTGCTACCACACCAAGCATCTTACTTATTTAGCAACCTCCACAAACAGGGGAAATAATAAAGGGAAGGGGGAACAAGGAGGGAGAATAAAACTGTGGAAGATGGTACACAGCACTGTCTGCAAAGTACTCCGGCTAATTTAATTTAGGCATATACTAGCTGATATTTAATTCAGGGAGTTCGCTTCATGGGTGCATTTTTTTTAACCTTTTCTAAGCCTTTTTATTCCCCACACTTGCTCGCCTGCTAGTTTGTTATTTTCAAGCCACCAAATCGATACTTTCCAAAGTGCGGCCTGTGCAGAGGGAAACCGAGCGAGGGAGAGAGAAGATGGCAGGTACACACTGTTCTTCTTTTCTCCCCAGATTGTTTGTTCAATAATGAACCGCGCTGAAAAAAAGGGAAACAACTTGTAGTGATTACAGTCCCTTGCTGAACTAATGGGCAAACCTGCCCCTCGTGGTCACTTTCATTAAACACCGATCAACAAAACAAGCACACCCCACCACTGGTGCAGGCCAACTACACAGTGTGCCCACCTCAGGGAGACACCTGGAGAAAAATGATGCACAGGCATTAACACACATGCAAACCCCTATGGGAATAGTGTTGAAAACTCATATTCAAAAGTGATGGTAATAACTTGAGCCCACACTTGTGTTATGGATATGTTACTGGTTATGATAAAACCATGACTGGCTTTTCATTTCATCTTCATGTGTGCCAGCACTAAACGTTATACTGAGTCATTTGCATGACCTCCTCTATTTAGCTACAGCACAATTAGACCAGTAAATTACCTGCTAAATATAACAACATGACCCAGTGTTGTCCTGGTTTTCTCCCAGCAAAAATAGCCCCTCCACCTTCTTGGTCTAGGTGTAATGGGGCAATGGTGACAGTGAATCTACCTTCTCATGCTCAAACCAAAGTTTTAATGCTCTCCGTCCTTATTTTCCATTCTAATTCAGGCTTTGTTTATGTCGTCTCCCACGGTGAGATAGATGTTGCAGTGCTATCAACCCAGATTCAAACAGACATGTGCAATGCCTCAATCAGCCCTTTTTGCATTTCCTTCGCTGAATCAGAGAAGTGTACAGTATTATTTTGATAACTGGTGTTGCTTGGACAGAAGAATAGACTTTTTTAACACATGTGGAATGAACTGCATAACACCCCCCCCCCCCACACATGCCTCCAGAGAGATCAGCATGTCAAAGTCCCAGAAAGAGTGAACGAAAGAGAGAGAGAAAGAGAGAGAGAGAGAGCCAGATTCACTAGATTAACAGGGATTTCTCCCTCCTCCCTCCTCCCCAAGCTGGAGCGTTTGTGAACGGAAGTGTGCCAGCGGAACAAAACCCTCACTTGAGTCGCCGAGACGTGCCCGGTTTTGAAATCGAGTCCTTCAATCCCCAACTTCTGAAAGAGGGAGGGAGGGGAGGGGAGGGGAGGGCTCGGGGTAGAGTCAACGGAGGGAAGAAGGAGAGGGAGGATAGAGAGGGAGACAGAGAGGGAGGGATACATCGCAGGAGGAGGGGCTCAGTCAAGTGGATCGGAGTGGGTCTGCGTATATTTTAATGCATAATTAAAACCCCACCTGTTCCAGTTCAGGGAGAGAGAGAGAGAGAGAGAGAGAGAGACAGTAAAGGGTATGAGGAGAGGTGAGCTGTTGGAGGGGGGTGAGGGGGCGGAGGGGCGGGGGGGGGAGGGGGGTGGAGGTTGGGGAGTTGGGGAGTTGGGGTAAAAGTGTAATGACACCATTAGCATGTTTGAAAAGACGGAACACACGTTAGCATGATTGCCTCTCATTTCCATACATATTGAGGCGTGCCGACGTGCTCCGGAGGGCCCCGGCCATCGAAGGCGAATACACAGGGGCGTGCTGAAGAGGTGGAGGGGGGGGGGGGGGGGCTTGCATCACTAAGCTCCGATCCTCTATTTCCATATACAGGAGACGGAATTCCGGATGGAGCGTCTACCAAAGTAGAACGGTGAAAATCCTCCTGGAGTTTTCGGGAAAGAGATCAACCGCGGAGGCTTGACTGGCAGCCGGCTGGAAAACACTGCAGTTAATTGTGTTTCTGCGTTTCGGAAATATGTGCATTTACCCTCCGTTTTGAATGTGGAGGAACATTTCCGATTCCGTTGTGAAATAATAACCGAGGGGAGGAATTTCCCTCGGCTCGCTCACAACATCATCACTGTGTGTGTGTGTGTGTGTGTGTAATATTTTACAGCCTTTACAGTTGGGAATTGTGGGTCTTCCCCTCAAGGGTGGGTCGATGACATCATACACACAGCAGCAGCATTGCCACTGTGCCATGCTGTAAGGTGCCAAAAGTGTCCCCCCTGCACCCCCCCCCCCTTCCACCTCCCACTCAATCCCTGTGGAGTAGCTCAAAGCAAACAGGAGCCACTTCAAACACCTGGAGTTGATGCTGCCTTTGATCTGTGTGTGTGTATATGTGTGTGTGTATGTGTGTGTGTGTGTGTGTGTGTGTGTGTGTGTGTGTGTGTGTGTGTGTGTGTGTGTGTGTGCGCGCGCGTGCATCTTAAGCTTCCTTCATTGCTTGGACAAGATGATGATGGTTCATCTTTGAAGTCAATAAAAAAGGAAAAAAAAAAAAAATCTCTTCTGTGCCTTATCAACTCGGCTCTCATGAAACAAACCTGTTTGTGTGTGTGTGTATGTTCCTGTACAAAGGAATTCTCAGGTGAGATTAGCGAGTCTTTGTTGAAAAACGGTAAAAAAAAAATTGGCTAAATAAAAATAAAGCACGTTTGAAGCCTCTTTGTTGGCGCTCCATGTCCTTCCCTCGCCTCTACAGCGGGTCAATGCCTGCCTCTTTCTAGAAATTTCCGCTCTGGGTTTTCACTGCAGATTTAAATAAGGTGAAACAAAATAAAAACAGAACAGGAATCGTTTGACACACGTCGAACTTCACGCAGGTTTCTAGCGTTTGTTTTGAGATTCTGAGACAGTCGCGCACTTGCTAATGAGACGGGCGGGAACGGGGGTGTGGGGGGGGGGGGGGGGGGGGGAATTTGAGGAGTCACTCTTACGGTGCGGACGTCACGCGGGCCGGGGCGGCGTGTCGCGTTCGGCCGCCGCTTGAGTCTCATCGGTTGCGACAGCCGGGGCGGCGGTCTGCTTGTCAGACGCGTTGACGAGAAAGGCCCGTAAGGCGCCGAGTCGTTTGCCGGAAAATACCACGATGGTCAAACACAGAGGGAACGAGCTGAATGGGGAGAGAGCGTGGTAACACCTAATAATATATGGATATCAAGCACCCACTAAGGAGCGGGGACACCTTCAGAACACGCTCGATCCTTCTGGGAAAGCTGGTACATGATTCTTGAACTGTTGTTCTGTCTTGAATCCTTTGCCATATTAAGTCATTTTACACTTTTTGTGACTGATCCTCTGGCAATTCATGCACCGACCGTTTGGCCTCTTTGGAACTCTGTTAGTCGCCTTATGTTGCTTTGAAAACTCACATATTAAAGTGGTGACTGAAGCTGACACATACTGCTAATTAGAATTCAACTTAATACGACTCGGCCGTGCAGCTGCTTTTGCAATTGTTGATTTAGTTCATCCCTTTTCATGTGTTCTTTCTGTCACTTCTTTCCACCCCCTACTTAGGTGTGTGGTTGCGTGTTTATAGGCATGCGCGGGCTTGTGCAGCCATTACATCTACTGTCTATCAACGCAGAAACCCAGCGTCGATCCAGCTGATTCGGTTATGGCCGGCCGAGGCTTCCAACCCGACAAGGACGACTATAAATAGGAGCCGGCTGCGAAGATACAGCCGATGGATACCGACTGACATCCAGACATCTCAAATCAAGACCTTCTTCTGGCGATAAGTGCCCCATTCACACCACAGAAGCAGCTTTCCACCTCTTAGCAGCAATTGACTAACAGTCTACCAGCAGCACTCCAGAAAATTATTCTCCACCTGTTGAGATGAGAGCAACATCTACTTACTTGTGGGCACTGACACATAAGATACATGAGAGCGTTAAACAAATCACTTGTATGCCAGTTGTAAAGACATGAATTAGAGTTAGATGGTAACTGCATGCTTCATTTCCTTGTGCCAGAGAGAGAGAGGTCAGTGGAAAAATGTGATTGGCTATTTAGATTTGCTTTTCCGGGTATTTGCTAAAATAAACAGAATACATGTCCATGTTTTGGCAATGTTACTTTTCAAGAAATGTATGAACAGATTTTACAGGAGCCGCATCAATCTCAGGTTGAAAACTGCATCGTCCAATTAACGTGCAAAAAGGTGATTTTGAAGATGTTACTGTTGATACGCTTAGAGAGTGACGGAGAGTGACAACTGGCACACCTGTTCCCAATTCATTTTCCTTTCAACACATTTGAAATAATTTCTTATCATCATGTTAAGTAGAACAGTTTGTGAGCTGAGCTTTGATTTATAAGATTCTATCTGGGTTGGGTGCTGTTCTGAAATATTGATCATTACAGTTTTGACAACCCAGCTGGCAAAACTATTATGTAGTGAAATCTATCTTTAGGCCTGCACTCCCATGGTACTCTGTATGCAAAATATCAAAATCCTAGGACAATTAGAATTTTTTTTTTTTTAAGTTAGCTGATGTTACATCCACATACTATAGAGCCATCAGTAGACAATGAGAAACAACCTGTTAGGTAGCAATAATGATTATTCTAGGCCGTCTGATCTTAGGCTAGGCACCTAGATGTCAGTAACTAGCCTTGATTAAGCCTGAAATCCTAACATAAGCTTCATTATTATTGTGAAAAAGGTGAAAACGTGGCTGAAAGATTTAAATTGGTCCTTACTGAAACATTTTTGTTTGTGATTGGATGGGAAAGAGAACCTTACAGTCCCAAGCTGTAATGTACTTCATGAGATAAAACTTTTTAAATGTTTTTTTTTTTTTAAAGGAAAAAAACTGTAAACATTTTAAGACTAAATATGAGACTGAATGAATGGTCAAGATGGACATTTTTTGTAGCGTATAACTGGAACTGTGCACATTCCTTTTCTACTCCTAGTGAGAGAGAAAATCCAAAAACCTTACAGTACCAAGCTGAAATGTACTTTATAAGATAAAACTTTTTAAATGTTTAACCCCAAAGGTTCATTTTTTTTTATAAATGTGATACCACACAAGCATAAAGTCATATACAAAGATTAACAAATATGTAGCTAACTCGATTTTGATAAAAACAGTTAGATAGAACCTTATCATTTCAAGCTCACAAGTTGGTTTTGAATAGATACAATGCAAAAATATAGTAATTGTTTCAAGAAATGTATTGAATCATGTGTCATTTTCTTGATAGTAAAGGAATGATCTGCCTTATTTTGCCTTGTTTAAAAAAAAAAATGCATTGGAAGCAGGGGGAATTGCCTCACCCCACTGGCACAACTTTTTTTTTTTTAAGGAAAAAAAACTTTTAAGACTAAATATGAGACCGAATGACTTGTCAAGATGGACATTTTTTGTAGCGTATAGCTGGAAGGCTGTGCACATTCCTCTTCTACTCCTAGTGAGAGAGAAAATCCATGCCAGGATTTCTCTGGTAAAAGAATGAATCCATTGAGAGAACCAGCCATTAGTTCTTAAGTGCTGAATCATTTGTCATCTATTCACAAAGCTTTCTGTTGAGATATTTCTAAATTAGTGAGCTAGCACAGAGCCTGGTAAGTTAACTAGGCGGCTGGCTGCATAATTACAGAACTGTCTGCTAACCCAATCTGTCCGAATGTCAGTAGAGCATGTAGAAATATTATTTTCAGTGGTGTATGGCAGTAAATTCAAACTGTCAGCGCCCATTTTACATGACAGTTTAACCAGGCATGAAAATAAGATCCACACAGACAGCAACTGGTTTAGCTATTAGCCAGTCATTTTGCAAACCATCATTAAACCATACTTCATTCATTCATACATGTCTGAAACAGAGGATGGTGGACCAAATAGGTAAGCTGTTGACATATATGACTCCAGGCATGCATATTTGCATTGTGCATTAGTGGCTCCCATAGAAACAGCTGAGAAACCTTTCTGTCTAGCCTTACGACATGCTGAAACATGCCCCCTCTGTGCCTCTGCTCTTTTCAGTGGAGAAGTTCAATCAGTGTCTGAGAAACACGCATCCCACAGAGAACAGAGCTTCTCAAATCCGGAGCTCGCAGTGCATCACCTGCGGTTCGCTCTAATTTGGTTACATTGTCTCCCGATAATGTTTTTACCTCGACATGTTAAAAAATTGATTGCTTTGGCTGAGTCCCCTGCCACAGGAACAGACGGCTGCTGTGTTTACTGATGAAGTTTTTGGGTTTCATTTGGACAGGACATTTCCCATTCCCATTGCACATTTCCCAACCATCTGGCTCCATAGGGAGGAGATAGACAGAAATGTCCACTGGAAAGTTGTAGAAAAGGTTGCTATCTCCTCAGCTTCACCATCTGTGGCTAAGAGCTGTTCAGTTACTGTGTATGTGTGTGTGTGTGTGTGTGTGTGTATGTGTTTACCTGCAAGCGTGGGCAGTTGTTTGCACATGCGCAGCTGCAGGTGTAGTATATGTGAGTTCATGTGCATGTGTGAGTTTTAAAGCAAGCACTAGGCAAAATGTTTACGCAAAAAAATACACTGGGTTTGTTCGCTGGTGGGAAATCTGACAAACTGAAACTCAAGAGCGAACCACTTGCTGCCATTTGGGGCCGCCAACACGCAAAGTTGCCTAGTGCAGCTTTAACTTGCATATTTGCTACACCTTGACGCAGATGCATTTGTATGTACATTCTTATCTGGGGATAAAAAGATATTCTTAAGTACTCAGTTTAATACTTGGTGCATTTAGGCACCCCCACTCAATTAACTGCACTGGTGTGTATAGTGCCCCCTAGGTATGGTTCTATACAACATGATTCCACAGTCCAGTAATGACACCAGCCAGCACGCACACATACACACAACTAAGCACACGCAATGGTTACAACAATGTCCGATATGTCTTTACTGGCTTTTAATGACTTGGATAATGTTCTGAGAATACTAGAACTGTTTTATAGTATTGTAACTATTCATTCATTCATTCAGTCATACATTCATGTGTTCAAACCAAATTATGTATCATCTCACTATAGTTTGAATCTACAGTATAAACCTTTGTTGGTTTTTGAAAATTAATATTTTGGAATACTGCTTTGGCAATACTGTTTCTGATCAGCAGTCAATGCCAATAGTCATTGAACTGATGTGGATTGAACTGAACTGAGAGGCAGAGGAGGGGCTGGGGGGTGGAGATCTTCTGATGACGTGGTGGTTGATTCCTTTAAAGGGATATGCCACATGCTAACATACCACATGCTAACAGCTAATAGCTTACCTACGTCATCCTCATTGATTTACAATGGCCCCCAGCTAACATTTTGAAAAAATAACGCATTCAATTCACTCAAGGGAAGTTGAAATAACTTGCTTGTGTCTCTGTGGGAGAGGTACACGTAGTTTCACAAAGCACAATGCACCAATTAATGTTGAAATTAAAACTTTTATTGTTCGTTTTGATATTCAGCATAACATCTTAGCCCTTCTCAATCCTCCAAGGAACAGAACGGTTGTTGTAATTAGCTGGCTTTGATTAAGATAAAATGTAAAACTGTAATACTGTGAATACTAAAACAAAGGGTATAATTGCCAGTATACAACTGAAATAGTAGAGGACATGCAGTTGGATAGAACCAAAAACATTTTTCTTTCGAAATTAATACTTCTCAGTATTAACGCAAAGGTAAGTAGTAATAAAACTTACAGATGATGCCATTTTGTGGGCTATTTAGGCAACTTCTTGTTGAACTAAATTAACCTCCAGGGTGTATTAAAAACATCTGAACAGCATAGGTTCCCTTCAGCTGGCGGGAACTTGTACATGAGTATGTGACCGGAGTAAAGTTAGCTTGATATTGGATATTCTGTAGATATTCAATTCAATTCAATTTTTCAATTCCACTTTCCACTCCACAGTTTACAACCTTTACACAAATTTTCAACGTGAGAATATATTTTTTATTAAGCGACCTCCAGTTCATATGGGAAACAAGCTACTGAAATTTAAATGTATTCTTACAGTAGAAAATATTGTCTCAAATATTGAAACCAGTGGGTGTAATTTGTGTGCCCTCTTCCAGTAATCACAAATATATTCATCAATGTGGTTTTCCTTGTTCGCTTTGCAAGTTATTGAAGGTGGAAAAATTACTATGCACTGAATATCCAATATCAAGCTAATTTCACTGTGATTTCTAGGTGGAAGTGGAGTGAGCAATGGAGGGGGCGATAGCTGTTGTTGCCAGTGGAGAAAAAGGCAAAACTTAACATGTCTTGTGGCTGCATTATATTCTGGTCTATTGAGGCTGTTTGTGTTGAAATTGGTCTCTCTGCCTCTTCTACAATGGATTTCTCCCTGTATGATTGTTGAGCATCGGTGAAAAATGGTGAGTCTAGAAAGAAGCTCTAGCTCTTTGATTCTGGGGGACTGACACTGAGGGACTGAGTGTAAATTTGTGTGTGTAGCTGTACACTTCCGACACTGTGCTGTGTCTGTTGCAAGAGAGTACAGAACAGTAGAGAAAAAGTTAAAGCAGTGTGTGTGTGTATGTGTGTGTGTGTGTGCATGTGGTAGTCACAGGTTGAACGGGGCAGATTTTTCATCACAATATCTTCATCCTCCCTGACGCTCCTCTGGGCTCGTCTAGCTCCTCTCCTCTTTGTCGCATTACAGATAATGAACCATGCCACGGCGCCTATCGATTTACTACCACAGTAATTAAGGGAACTCATGTATCTTCTCTTTTTTTCTTTTCCTCCTCCTTTCTACTGTTTTCACTTTTTTTGCTTGCTTTGTGTTCAACACACCTTCTGCCTTCCTCTCCCTCTCTTTCTTGCAGTCTCAGATTGTTAAATGCGTGTTACGTCAAAATAAGTGAATCAATATATCATTCATTGAATAGAAAGCCTTCAAGTGTACAGTAGTGCACTGCATTGAACTTGTAGGATTTATACCTCTTAGTGCTACACATCAGCAACTGTAAATCTGCCACAAAACCTGAGAACTACTGTATAGAGCGTGGAGTCTTTTCTTTTGAGATCAACAGAAACGTGCCTCAGAGCTACTCAACTTTGTGTTGAATGGAGAACCATTCACATTGGACAATGAATTAAAATCACTTAGCTTCTGAGAAACCCGCTAACTTCTCAGAGGGGGGCAGGAGAAGCTGGATTCAGCTGTACAGAGTACACAATTCAAGGGGTAATTTCAGTAATTCAGGGTAATCCAAGAGGCATCACTCAAACGTCGTGAAAATTACCTTTTGAACAAAAAGCGAGTGGGAGCAGAATGTACCGAGTGACATCAGCTACATTTTGATTCAGTGCAACCACGTTCCTTTTCAGTCATTTACCTCTCAGTCATTTACTGTTTTAATAGCGGCACATTGGGTTCCAATTTCAGCACGAGCCACTTTGTCTGGACTGGAAAGCTTTGGATTGTTTTTTTTTTTTTAAATCATCTCCATGTGGCTTCCAGCTCAGCGCTTACTGGATTTACACTCATTTTCAGTGAAACTGGAGACAGTTTTGCTTTCTTTGGCCAGGGATACTGGGATATGACATCATCAGTCATGGACGGTGATACATGAGGCTTGCCCTGGAAGGTGGCACATTAGTCTGCCGTTGCCTTTTTTTCCCTTTAACCAGATGCTTCACTTGAGATGTCTGGATGTCTGCGGTGGTTTTGTTTACGCTTTCCATATACTGGAAATGTGGTTCAAATCCATGCACATTCACACTGTTAAAACTACAGCACTGTATGTACTGGGAATTGATCCAATCTTACAAGCCAACTTTAATTTATGCTGCTTCCCCTGAATGCTGGTTGCCATCCAAGACCCTTTGCACAGGTAAATGTATGCAGCATTTTTGTACACACACTCACATCCATACTTTCTCACGCGCTCTCTTCTCTTCAGTACAACTCTGTCCTCTCTTCATCAGTATAACTCTGTCCTCTCTTCTTCAGTACGACTCTGTCTTCTCTTCTTCAGTACAACTCTGTCCTCTCCTCTTCAGTACAACTCTGTCCTCTCCTCTTCAGTACAACTCTGTCCTCTCTTCATCAGTACAACTCTGTCCTCTCTTCATCAGTATAACTCTGTCCTCTTCCCTTCAGTACAACTCTGTCTTCCCCTCTTGGCACCTTTTTTCCCATTTTACCTCCCTGACAGTTCCCGAATTGAGCTGGAAAACCCTCTGTCATCAAAGCTGACATTCACCTCCGACAAGAAAATGAATAGTGTGGTGTTCACCGTATGCTATGAGAACCATTAGTACAGAGGAGAGGAGAGCTGGCCATATTTCTCCTATTACCACCATACTTCTTCAATACCAGCTAAGTGTTTTCTGCTGCTTTCAGGTTGAGTTCAGGACAGGAGCCTTTCTGCTTTGACGTCAAAGGTTAATAAACAGTTACCCAGAAACTACACGAATGCTGATAGTACAGTTGCGCATATTAAAATGCTAAAAATAACGCAGCACAAAGAGGTAGATTATGGTACAGAAGCACATCAGAAGCGGCTAAACTGCTTTCTGTGCTGTTTCTTGAATGATTCTACCTGGCAATGGAGTACACAGTATGTGTACCGTCATTTGTTTCACACTCTGCCCTGATTGGGAAGACACCAAAAAAATGATGTTGTGTAATTGAGATTTTAATTTGCAAGGAAATGCCAGGTTGCAGGCGGCATCAATTTCATCCTCCATTTGTCTTCAACATCCCACCTTGAGAAAAGTTGTCAGACATAAAGAGAAAGAGATGGAAAGAGAGAGAGAGAGACAGAGAGGGAGAATGGCGGAGTGACACTCCATCCGCCCCCCATGAGGGGAACTTGCGACTCCATCAAAGCTCCGGTAATGACTGGACCCCTGTGGGGAATTCTCCAAATGGACTAATTTGTAATTGATTCAGTGCATTAATTACCGTCCCGGTTACGCCTGTGTCATGGTTAATATTGCGCCGATCTGACGAGGCTGGGAGGCCCGTCCGCGTGGGGACCGTTCGGGTGAAGCAGCCATTATTCAATTATGCCGCACATATCGGCGGCAAGGCAAGTCTTAATCCGAGAGTAATCACTTCCCTACGCTCCCCTACTATGGGCTGGTGGGTGGGAGGGGGGGGTGTTGGGGTGGGAGGTAGTCCTAAATCCATGTAGCCCATGGTTGACTCCTTAATCAGGCCTGAGAGCCAAATCCTGTCGGCACTGGGAGTTCGCCGGCAGTGGGAGAGGAGTCCGGACTATAATGAGAGTTCATGGTGATTCTGTGGATATTGGAGATAGACGGTGTGTCTCAACTCCGGCATCCATGTGTGGCTCTCACAGCCTCTCCAATTTGTTTATTCACAACCCTTCCTCTTCTCAGTCTGTCCAATTAGGAGATACAACGGATCGATTGTTCATCATAACACCGCTACATGAGCTGTGCGGAAGCTGTTAGGTTACAGGTGATAAATGCAGTGATAAATATAGTGCACAAAAACACTGGTGCAATATCGACTGTGTGCATGTTATACTGACTTACAACTATATTTGTCATACTTGTACATGAGCTGTTTTGCATGTTTGCATACATACATATGAATATAAAACCACTGAATATATTAAAACTGCACAAGGCAAGATTTTTATGTAAAAATACACCTATCTTATCCGTCTACATCACAAAGTGGGGCTGCAGCAGAGAATGGCTTCCCATCCTCACTAACTGAGACTCTGTAGATTCTCCCTACTTGCCCAAATGAAATTCTGGTGTAGCATATGATGAAATTTCACCTATGTATGTACAGTATATTAACAGTTCCTGCTCTATGGGCTAATCTATACATCAGCTTGTACATACAGTACTTTCTCTGCATACGAATTGGTGTATATTTTTTAACATATTTCTATTTGTGTGATACCCCCAGCTATTAATATGTTCTGACATTATGTGACCTTGCACAGTGTTATTTTTTCTGCACATATGATTCCTCCATTTGGAGTGAGCACCTACTACACTTATGCAAATCTGTACATTCTGTGCATTTTTTATCTACATGTACTGTAAAATTGAATATATTGATAAAATTAATAGTATTTATGATGCACATCTGCACCCCTAGACATTATCATGAGTTATATATTGTGCATATTGTGATATTTTTAGGTCTGATTTACTTTCATGCTGCGTATATTATAGACATACTTCTGTATATTGTATACAGAAGTATATTTATTTCATTTCTTTGTGTCAGTATGCAGTGCTGTTTGCTATTTTGCAAACATTGCATACATTCTGAAATTCATATATTTCATACTTTCCATTATCTTCTATTGCTTTTTTTTTTTTTGCTGGTTGGTCTGTGTTTGATAAACCTCATCTGCCCTATTCTAATTTATATCCTATTTTTCTTCACTGTGTCATATCACTATTTGCTGCTGCAATAACACAATTTTCCCCACAGGGATCAAAAAAATGTAATCTGATGTGATTTTATTTTATGAGTTAAGCTACTTTTAAGAAAATGATCGAAGTTTTCAACAAATTCTAGTACTTTTACAGCCTGTATAATCAATATTTTAGTGATATTGTAACATAAACAGATTTCCAAAACAGTAGTATAGCTTTGTAGTATAGTTTTGGAATAGAACGTTTCATATGCAATATGCATAAGACATCAAATCATATTTACTGCTGGAGTGGTGATGTTGCCTTCCTAATGCTATCTGACTTTGAGTGGTGTTGCAAGGTTATGGGATATGAGAGGTGAAGGCGCCGGGCCTCGTGGGTAAGCCTCTTCTCGCTGCTGGAACACAAAGGCCCTAATTGGAGAGTCACTTAGCTGTGATTGGCTCTGAATGGATTCTCCCCACGGAGATATCAACAACAATATCACCCGCAGTCCCCCACCCCCCTCGTACACCCACTCCACTCGAGGAATGATGGTGTTGTGTGTGTGTGTGTGTGTGTGAGAGAGAGGGATAGAGAGGGAGAGAGAGACAGAAAGAGCAAGAGAAAGAGAGAGAGCCTTACTGTCCTATGAGCGCATAAATTCTCAGCATGGCTGGTAAAAATAAATAACCCTGGTATTGTTAGTGCCTCGCTCTTCCCATTCAGCTACATGGGGAATGGAACTAAAAAAGGTAACTGCTCTGAAACAGTACAGAAATATCTTCCCTGGTGAAAGTGTGCAAAAGAAGGCTCCATTTTTCAAATTGTTCTGAAATCAACAAGTCCTCCAACCCATACGACCACATCGGTCGTTTGTTCCTACCCTCTAATACAACCCACAGGAGCGTTTCCTAAATTAGCGCCCCTACCGGCGGCAGGAGATGGCAACAAGTCCTCGAATATGAAAACGTTCCTCCACCACAAATTGAATTACGTCTCAAAGGTTGGTTAATGGTTAAATTTAGGCAAATAAAACAAGTTTGGTTAAGGTTAGGGTTAAGGTTATGGTAAAGTTTAGGCAAATAAAACAACTTGGGTTATGGTTATGGTTAGGCAACTAAAACAACTTGGTTAAGGTTAGGAAAATGGTTTGGTGAGGGTTAAATAAAAAAAAAAATTAAAATGTGACTCACGGTTGTATGTCCTTTGGAAACGCTGGGAATCGAACCCCGGTTGCCGACATCGAAGGCAAACATATACGCCCATCCACCATCCCCGACCACAACACCCTTACTTTCCACCGTGCTATTTCAATGTTGAGAGAGAAGCTCGACGTGACGTCACGTGACGTGGACGCAGACCGACGCAGCACATTGTCGTTATTTACACGACCGCTAGAGGTCGCTTAACTTAAAAACTTAACTATAGGTCGTAATAAGCTGCTTGTACAAATGACCTATGGGGTCGTTTTTTGGGGGACGACAGTCTCTCTGAAATAGTATTTCTCATTGATGGAGAACATCATGACTTTTTCAGTGATTTAACCAGATTTTCCCTCTCCGCTGTGCCAAAACATGTTGCCACATGACCAGAATGGCTTCAGAGTGCATTAGTGCCTAAATGACTGGGCTGCTACGTGTTTATGGCGAGCTGAAGAGATAAGTATCCCGTTTCAAGGCTGCGAGTGCTGTCCATGTGACTCAACAAAGCAGACAAGATGTTCCATTTTCAGTTTCAAAACAACTAGAGTGCCTACACTGTACACTCCCTTTTCCCTTTATCAACTTTTTGTTCGACAACACGGCCTGTTTTCGTCCCTGAGCAAGGAGAGGAGATAAAATAGAGAGCTCTCTCCCTCACAGTTGATTATATTTTGGCTTTGATCTACGAGGGCCGTCCCCTAACCATTCTCTTAAAGTTTGGACCCGGCGCAGCACAACAAAAACAAAACCCATGGCCCCGGGACTAACCGGGCTGCATTCTGCCCCTCGCTGCATATTTCAGCATGGCAATCTAAAGAGCGCCTGCAGGGGCCTCAAATCATCTAGCGTCTCCTCTTTATGGGCCACATTTACTTTCTATTTGGACAGGGCCTTCGAACACACTTTGTAGTTGTAAAACTACGTTTCTCAGACTATGGTCCTGGGACCCCCGGGGGCCCTTGAGGGGTTCCAAATGAGGAATATAATTTAAGTCACTAGAAATTATCCCAGAATGTATAAGCATGACACCACTATTGTCTCCCAACGTAGAGTGTAGACAGTCATACAATTCAATACTAAAAATCAAACAATAACAATCCTTCATATGCATCCCTGGGATTAATCTTATAGGGGTCAATAGGGCCTAATGTGTGTCTACCTGGGGGTCCATGATATGAAAACATGTGAGAGTCCCTGTCTTAGCAGAACACTGCCCCCTAACTGAAACAATGGCATAATATTAACAATAAAATACTCTGGGAAACCGAGAGGCATTTTGATGGAAATAAATTTGAATACAGTAAGACATACCCCAGACTAACTGGAATTAAATGTTTTAAGACAAGACAGGGTGTTGCCAGGAGTCTTCCGTTGCCCTTTAGGATTTTAAGTGACACACCGATCACCCTCTGGGAGTGCTAGGCCCGTCTTAGCGTCGGCTAATTATAAGTGGACCCGGACACTTTTCGTGCGGAGAGGTTGTCAGGTTGCGCTGAGCTACTGCCGTCCTGTTTCTTCAGCCTTCCACTACTACCCCGGTGAGACTGTTAAGCGTTGCTGCGGGGGAGCCGGGGCCACGCTTAATGGCCCTAACAGCATTATTAGCTAATAAAGGTTGATGGGCCTCGCGGCTCTATAAATTTGGGAGGGCAGGAGGAGAGGAAGCGGCGGCGACGCTGAGGTGAGGTCTCAGTCTGGGAATTTATCTCCCTCGTTTCGCACTAGGTCACAAGCAAGCCACATGGGGATTCTGGTAGGACTTGGTAAAATGAGGTGAGATGGGGTTGGTGGGTGATTTTTTTGGCGTGAGGTGTTTAAATCTGGGAAAATTAAGAGAAGACCACGGCAAGATGGAGCAACGCTGTGGATGTTTAGTGTTCATGGGACTTTTGACGATTCTACAATTACTTTTATTGGGTCCAGCCAAACAGAGAACAGAAAGAAATAACAGAGCATTGAACAAGCGCTGTGGGGTAGTTTACTAGTTATTTGTGTTCTCAAAACCTGATCCAACCTTCCATGTTCTGAGATGTTGGTTCAAGCGATCAAACCAGACAACTGGTTCTAGTGGGATTGGAACAGTTGGGACAAAACATTGAGGGACGGTCACCTAGTGAACTCTGTCTTAGGAATCAACCAACAGCAGGAGCAGTGGAGGTGACTTAATTTTGACCTTAAGAATCTGTAATTTTCATATAAACAAATGTCCATTTTGCTACTCTCTATCATTGATTGATAGTGATAACACAATAGTGATTCAGCCTTTATCCAGTTCAGTGAAAGCTTGTATACTTGACAAAGAAAAGAGAAAATCAAACTTCAACAAAAGAAAATCCAAGGAAAAAGACGTCACAGTAGTGGACACACTGTTTGACTGACAGGTGATCTCTGGGAAGTGCAGTGCAGAAACACCACAACAATGAGCACATAGCACCAAATCTCAAGGATTAACACTTTAAAGAATGATAGGGTTTGATGATTTGGATAAAATCAATGTGGATAATAGTGGGTAATGACAGAAATAAAAGTACAAATACTATGGTTTGCAAGTCAACAAGCCCATCCAGTCTATACAGTAGGGCTGTAGTCGAGACCGCCTTGGTCGAGTCCAAGTCCAGGTGAATCGAGTCTGATTCAGGGGGGTCGAGACAGAGTTGAGACCAAGACCGCAAAACTACAAGTCCAATTCGAGACAATACCATAGCAATGTGTTATCCAAGGTTACCATTGTATTTACTGACTAAAATAGCATATTTTTTTATTGCCTAAAATAGAAGGGAGGTTTCTAAAAACATTTCAACAAAATTAGCATGTTTTGAGGACAAAATTAATTGTAGGCAGCGTGTTTATGTTCATAACATACAGTAGTTACACCTTTACTTAACTAGAAGTGGATTAATCTATTTCACCTACTTTTTCTTACTGCTCCACAACCACATGCTGCTCTCAGCATTGCTTGACTGAAAATATTCTTACCTGTAATTTAAGAAGACGAAGGAAAAAAGACAGAGAAAGACAGAGCGAGAGCAGGAGTAACATTACATATGGACATGGTGAGATTTTTTTTTTTTTTTATCAAAACGACGTCATTGGTTGGGTAGTTGGCATATCACCAGTCAGCAGTCACTAAACTTTTCGGTGGGCGCCTAACTTTATCAACTGTGAAAATTGTATCATTCGCTGCTGGTCACTTTCTTAGAAGAGATTATAATTATAAAAACAAAAATATTATGTAATGTTAATTCATCCGAGACCGAAGTCATATTCACTCCCGAGACCGTCAAAAATTGGTCTCAAGTCCGGTCTCAAGTCTCAAGTTCGAGTACTACAGCCCTGGTATACAGTGCCTGAAAATGTGCTCCACATATCTTGTCTTTTAGTGAGTGACAGAGGAGTTAACTGCTGGCTCTATAAACGATCACAAGAGTGGAAGAGAAATAGGTGATCTGGCCTCTTATTCTGACCACAGAGGAAATCACTGAAATTAAAGATAAAGGTCTCTCTCTCTCTCCATAGGGGACCAAGGAATCAGTTCTCTGACCCACTTGGCTGTCCTCACACACACACACACACACACACACACACACACACAACAAACTCGCACACATATATATACACACAACCGAATGTGCGAGTACCTACACACTCACACACACTCACACACACTCGCACACGCTGCAACAGAGCTCATCCCATGGAGTTTTCTTTGGCAGCCAGACCCATCAGCCTTTCGAAGAATTGAACAAACCCAGATAACAATCATGTTTAATTAAGATGTTGAAGTTTTATGGTGGAATTAGAGCAGAGCACTCGGAGTTGATGCGCCCGTCTCGGCTCGCGCCGCTTGCGGATCACGTTCGGCAATGAGAGAAAAGTGACAGACCGCGTTTGTGCAAATAAAACCCTATTCCCAGATTATGTGGGGGGGAATTTACATACTGCAGCCCGAGGAAGGGAGCGAGTGGCAAAGATCTCTCAGCAATCGCACATGTCTTACGCTGTCAAATTTACTGTCAAAGCAAATCGTTAAAATTAAGTGTTCGCGAGTGTGCGCATGCATATGCAGTGTGTCTGCATAGGTGTGTGGGTGTTTGCAATGCAGTTTGTGTATCGCTATTTTCCTGCATTTATATAAGCTATCTTTGGCCTCGGGAGTCTACATGAGTGCGCTTGCATTTATATGTGTCAACTTGCATACTTGTGTGTATGTGTGTGTGTGTGTTGTTCAGCCCGCTCTTCTACGTGGTTTTTAGGGCTGGTGTAATCCTCAGCGATTACAGGCATCTCCCATGGAGCCTGTGTGGTTTCCCAGCATGCCCCCTGCAACATTAACATTCATTCATTGATCCCTGTAACTAAATTATTTTTTGCCCCCCTCCACCCACCCCTCCAACGTGTAAAGGGGGCCTATGGTGTGGTTGATCCCAGAGGGTTTACTCCCTACTTCCCTAATGGAAATATCCCTTGGTTTGCCACTTCAATTGGATCCTTTCCTTTTGGTAGACTGGATAAGACTCTGTAAGACTGTTCTGCTGTCATGTTTTGTAGGCAAAGGGTTTGCGGTTCATGCCAGGCTGAAAGGGCAAATGCTGCGCAAAGTTCCTGCCAGTGTCCAGTGACCAACAGCACTTCCCTGTACAGGGTAGGAATACAGTGCTGCCCTCTTCTCCTCTTCATCTTTCGGTGTGCACCGGGGGTGAAAATAACTAGTTCTGCACTCAACCAGTACTTACCTGAAGTCTCTCTCAGGCTTTCCCTCTCTCCCCTGGGGTTTCTCTCTCTCTGATCTCTGGGTTAGTATGGGTATCTGTTTCTCTCGCTTGTACGCATCTGTGATTTTCATGTGTGCATATTACTGTGTATGCATGGGTATAGGTGTGTATGCATATGTGTGTGTGTGTGTTTGTGTATGTGTTAGGCTTAGACAAAGTGTATCTGTGTATCAAGTGTATCAAGATGTCAAGTTATAGGGTTTTCAAGGCCAATACCAATACTGTTATTCTTGGATTGAAGCTGCTGGTAGATGATATTTGGTGCCGATATTCAATATTTAAATAATATTAATATTTAAATTCACACATTTTATTACCAAAAAAATCCCAAATATTCTAAGTATTCAGTGTTTTTCCCCAAAAATGTTATAATTGGCTGGGTGGAAAAGCCTCTGAAACAGCATTTACACAATCGTGACTCCATTGAAGCCTAGGGTAATAATAGTAACAATAACATATTCATGCATACTTGGGTGGAATCTGATCATAATGTTATATTAGAATCATTTTAGGTTAAGCTTTCCATAGACGATCAGTGTAGTATTTGTCAGTTATACAATAAATATGTAATCAAACTGCATCGTATCCATATCAGAGGTAGACAACATTGATTTGCTGATTTTTAATAAAAATTGGCAACCTGAAGTATTGGCCTAACCCTGCTCCCACCCTTTCCCTCCTCTCCTCTACCTCCAACTCTCTGTTCAATAGTTCAACTCCCCCTCTTTTTCTATCTCTTCCTTTCTCTCTGTTTGTCTGTCTTTTTGACTAACACAGCTTTTTTTTCTGTTTTTGGAACCTGCCCACAGATATTGATAAAAGACCCGCAAAAAGTCAGAGCAATTTTCACTTCCCAGATAGTCGTGCACAGCGCTAGACAAAAGCCTATGTAATTACAGTACTAGTCATCGGTCCATTAGTGATAAAGACATGACGGCTCACACGGGTGGAGCTGGCTCTGTTAGCTCCCCACAATGCATTAATTGCACGGTAAAAGCCACAATTATACTAAAACAGTCTCTCTTTCTAATTCCCTTGCTCCGTTTTTTTATGTCTCTCTCTGTCTATATGCTCTCTGTCTCTCTCTCTCTCTCTCTCTCTCCGCCCCTTCTTGTCTCCCTCGCCGTCCCTTTATCTGCGCCACTGTCAGACCACGGGGATATTATCGGCATAAAACAGTGTCATCAGCTCGCGGGGCAATTAAGTTATTCTCTCATCTATTCTGGAGGAAGAAAAGGCATCATCCTGGATAAAAGAAAGAAAGACTATTTTATCCTCCTCCGCCACCACCGCCACTTTTGTGTGCCTTGTGTGTTTTTTTTTGTTTTTTTTTTTATAACACAGGGCTTTTCAACTTCTTTCGCGGGTTCCTCCTCCTCCGCCGTCGCTGCATTACTTTTGTGTGGCGTACAGAACAATGAGGTCGGTCGTCGGGTGTGAGCGAGGCCAGAGACGGGCTGGCCTTTTCTCAGTTTCCATGTCAATTATAAAGCCATTCATTTGCCCACACCCCCAACCCCCCCACCTCCCCCAGCCAGCCCAAACAAGTCATGCCCGCACAGACTAATCAAGGAGCCCATCAAGTGTTGGGGGGCTGAAACAAAAGGCGTGTTAAATAAGCAATGCAGCGATTACACACTGGTGCTGTTATGCGGAGGCAGCGAGGACTCATTAAGGAAGCCGAAGAGAAAATGTTAAATGCAGAACGGAGCGCACAAGCGGGAAATCAATGATTGACTTAGGCGAATTAAACCAATAGATGGGAAGCAACCAAGCCTGGATCCATTGGTAATAAATGGAATTGCTAAAGAGATGAAGAATGTATGGTAGGAGGGATATTTGCATCATCATTTGTACCTGAAATTATTAATTCAGTATGTAGCATCTCCTGTGTCGTGTGATTCCGGTTAATGTTAATATCTCAGTATAAGCCGATATAACCTTTGGCCAGCAAGCAAGACAATGCCTCCTTGTCTTTATTTATTCATTTATTTGTTGCGGAATTGATTAATGACTGCTCCTGTTCACGCTTTTTGATTGTAATGAGAAGATGGCGATTGGATTCCAAGGGGGGTTGCCGCCGAGGTGGAAGCAGAGAGGGCCGCCGAGCGAGCTGGGGAACCAACGCTGCGCCGCTTGTCTTTATTAATGCATGTGTTTTTTTCTTCCTCTGTATTAACACAAGAAGAAATTAGACTGGAAGGTGGGAAAGAGGGAGGGCGGAGCGGTAGAGAAAGAGAAAGGGCGGCGGTTGTAATAAAGCACAGAGAACGTTACAGTGTGACAACAACAATACAATGGCAGACCGATATATTGGGTTGCTGATATATCAAAATTGGACAACAGCAGAGAAGAGCATCCCATCCCGCTAACGTAGATTTGCCTTATTTGCCCAAGTGAATTTCTGGTGTCAACTATGGACACTCTGAGATGAGTTGAAAACAACACGCGCACCACTTGCTTTGTCTCTTTTTGTGGTGCAGGGAATCAATTGCCCCGAAAATCCAGTTCCAAAGAAAAAAAGTCAGTTCCCGCACACACTTATCACCTCTGCATTGATTTTATTTAAAAAGGGTCAACGTTTCGGTCACAAGGACCTTTTTCAAGACATATCAATTGTAAAGTGACATTAGTGCTTAAATACAGCCCATGATTGCATAACAGTCCACAGCTGTGTTGGAGGCGTGTCCATGATCCCATACAACACCTCACTCATTTAAGATTCCCTCGATTGAAAACACACAACATCCACAATCGTACACATCCAAAATCCTTCTGACACTGCTAAAGAGCAAAACATCCTTTTCTCTGGTTAGTAGTATATATATAAGACATAGCCCAACTATGGACACTCTACCTGCAGGAATGAGTACGGACCGCACGTTGGTGTAGTGACGGAAGATACATGAACAAATCGTTCATGGCAAACGACTCTTCATAAAGAACTGAGAGTCAGGACTCTGCCAAACGGGTCGTTTGTTCACGGCTCTGCAGTGGCACACGCTTTCAAGAATTCTCGTTCGTGAATGAGAGGAGCCGTGAGCGGGTTGAGGAAATTGTACTGCGAGTTGTGCATGTACCGCAAGCATAGGTAGGAGGCTAGGCAAACAGGCTCTTGATGATCGAGAAATAGCTTGCTTCTTTTAATCTAAACGTACGGTTCTCATTGATTGAGTCTACACGGTTCTCATTGATTGAAAGACACCGTTGTCCACTTTCATGAGTGTAGGCTGTCCTCTAGCAGTACTGGGTAGACCTTACATCGATCTCAACTCTTCTAAGTGTGTACATAGAGTGAATGAGAACCATGTGGAGCCAACCCACTCTTCAATCGACTGTCGTTCATCGTTCACTGAAAGTCTTCCATCTCTCACCACGCACAATGGCCAACTGAATCAAATGAACGAAAGAATCAACTGAACAAATCTTTTTACTGAGTGACTCATAAAGAACCAAATCTCATAAAAGACTTTGGCCCATCTTTGACACTTTGCTTTCATCCCCTTCAAGTTAATTTAGCTCGCGTGGGTCAGTGCTCCTGACCGCACCACCGTCCAAAGGCAATCTCTCCCCACCCCGCCCCCCTCTCAGCCCGACTCTCTTGGCCATTTATTCCCAAAACCCACTGGTGAAATTGGCTGAGGGCTAATCAACATTTAGCTCCTCCGACTGTGTTATTACGCAGCGATTGATGGATGGTACAATTACACCCCGTGTCACTTAGCTAAATGGCTATGTAATCCTAATGAGTTTTTATTCAAACACTGACCAGTTAGCGCAAGGAGGGGTGGTGGTGGTGGGGTGTGGTGATGGGGGAAGGGGGGAGGGGGTACAAAGGGAAGCAAGGATGGAAACAACACAAAAGGATGCCACTGTCGCAGAGAGAGAGGGAGAGAGAGAGAGAGAGAGAGAGATGAATTGTGGGTAACGCGAGATAATCAGGTAATATGATGAATGTGCGCCCCTCTTGTCGACGTTAAACAGCAGCCTGTAAAGCCTGGGTGGTGAAGCTGCTGAGCGCTCTTCAACCTGAGTTCCAATGCAAATGCAGGGAGCCGCTGTGGTGTTGTGTTGGAGATCACTAAAGATCATATACTGTACATCACAGATATTTCTACTTCATATATCACATAGTTTCATAGAATAAAGACCTGATTAAAGAAATGAAACTTTGAAACTTGCTTGTATTGACTGAATGTCTGACCAACAACTGACTGATCACTGACAAGATAGTATTTGGTCAGTATGATAAATTATTAGACATAGAGCATCAAACTAACAGCTTAGAAGGAACACTGCTCCTGAATGCTTCAATGATGGGTTTTAGATTTGGCTTCCAAATAGATTTCTGGCAAGTTTGGTTTGATCTTTGCTCTTCACTGCAATGATAAAAACTCCAAGGTCAAATTTTGGCTCACTTACGCTAAGATATGCCAAGTGCCACACCTCGTCATAACCAACTGATGCACCCGTCACCTTGTCTGTATTGCTCTCTTAGCCTCTCTTCCTCCCTCTCTCCCCTAGCCTCCCATGCCAGAACAAAGCTTCCGCCTGGCCCAACGGCAGCTTTTTATCTTTTTAATTTTTTTGTCTAAACAAGGTCACAGCGAAGCACTGGAACCCACCCGTCATAATTACACTTGCAGCTAGAGCCTCAAGGAAGCTGGGACTGACAAAATCAGGAGAGCGTTCGTGTCCGCAGACCGCCCACCGTGCGGCAAAAAAACACAGAACAAGCACGCCGCAGCGTAGCGGTTCAGTCAACCGACACCCCTACCAGCAAATGAGCCCCATTTATTCTTCATTTAGTGTTTAACTGTGTTTTGTCATTTTTGTGGAGGAGGGGGTTTGTTTGGTCCTTTGCTGCCCGGCCTGAAAGCCTCATCTATAGTAGCTGGGCGCTGATCATAAAGCTGTATGCAAATCATGTGCGGTTATTGTTTTCCCATCGCGGTGGGGGAATCTGATGCTCCTACGCTCCCCGCTGCGGTCAAAGCGAACGGGAGCATGAGGACGAGGCAAGGCTGGAAATTAAAGATAAATTTGACAGAGAATGGGGCAGCTGAATGAATTTTAATGAATGTATTGAATGTTTATTTGCTTTAAACACTGTTATTTATTGCGATTTAATTATTACTAGTCACTTGTTAATATTTATAATATTACACCAATTGCTATTTTATCAGCATTGATTCGGAAAAATGTAGAGACAAAAAGGGACAGAGAGAGAGAGAAAAACTAAGTAACACAAATGACGTGCACAGGGGTTGTCAGAGTGAGCAAAGAGAGAAAGAGTGAGCGGGGTGAAGAGTGAGACCTTGTGCAGCCGCCATGACAGAGGTGATGGATGGACACGACACACAACATTAAGATTTCTGTCAGACAGAGCGAGCTAGAGCCACAGAGAGAGAGCGAGAGAGAGAGAGAGAGAGAGAGAGAGAGAGAGAGAGAGAGAGAGAGAGAGAGAGAGAGATGATGATCATAGAGTGACCAAGTGGACAGACTGGCAGAGGCACAAACACAAACATGTAGAGGGTTGGCAGTAGTCTAGTGGTTAGAGAAGCAGGCTTGTGACCGGAAGGTGACCAGTTCAAATCCCTGGTCCAACTGGGAAAATGGTGGTGGGGAAAGTGAACGAGTAACACTATGCCCTCCCTCAACAACTACTGCCGAGGAGCCCTTGAGCAAGACACTGAACCCCCAAAACCCTCTCCAATGGAGCTGCTCAGTAGCCCAGAGAGTAGAAGACTGCACTGGCCTATGAATGTGAGGCAGAGCATTGCTGGAAGAGAGCATGGGGGCTCAGTTGACTTTCCCTGGATAAATAATGGTTTTAAAAAGAACAGATGAAAAGGATAGACAGGTGGACAGACAGATCAGAGACTCTCACTACTCAGACAAGACAAGGCCAAACCCACAAGGTCCCTTATCATCATGCACAGACAACTCCCCGGCACAGGATGAATGCATAAAACGGGGGGGGAGAGGGGGAGGGCTAAATAAAGCCAGGAGGAGGAGATGTGCTGGTGGCTGTTTTCAATAAGTCCCGTTATCGCTGTGACGCTGTTAATGAGGAGGACGGAGCCTGGGTCCACCGGGGCTATTGTGCCAGGGGCCGTTTAAGCCGTAACACCGGGCATTCCTGAAAAGGACTCCCTCATCCGAGTCACAGTGGGTGGAAATTGATTTCGATCCGCCCGAAGAGTCGTTCTATATCGTTTACCTTTTTTTTTTTTTCCTCTTTCTTTGGCAGGCCACAGAGGGAAGGCAGATATGAAAGTTTGAGAGGCGTCAAAGGAGCAGGGCGGGCTATTGTCACGTCCCGGTTCTGCTTCTCCTCTCCGCTGCCTCTTTATTCACTCTGCCACTGCTCCGTTACGATAAGCACTATCACCTCTGGTTCATGCGTGCGTGTGTGTGTGTGTGTGTGGCTAGCTGTGGTTCTTTGTGTCTGAGTGCAGACTCTCTCCAACCCTAACGCTTGGCCGAAATCTGCCAAACATGCATTTATGACGATTCTGGCGGGGTCATTTAGGGACAATTCTTGCAGGGTTAGGAGCTCTATCTTCCCCATGCAAATCGACACAGAACAATGACTGCAAAATCCCAAAACACACTGTGGCATGGCATCGTACTGCCACCTCTGGACTCGAAAGTTAGAATTTTGTCAACTTAAAGCTGCACTAGGCAACGTTTTCATATAAAAATACACCCTCTTATCAGTCTCAACCACAAATTGCGGCTGTCCCATCCCCACTAATTAAGACGCTATAGATTTGTCCTATTTTCCCGAATTTTTTTCAGGTGCTGATATGGACACTGGCAGCAAATCTTCTCAACAAAAAGTAAGTGTCTTCTAACCAGCAGTGATCGAGCGCCTTGTCCAGAAGAAGGTGGACTCGCCAACAATGTCTGAACCTGCTGCGAAAATACTTTTTTCCACCTCCACCAGCCAATAAGAAGAGGAAATTTAGGTCTTTGGATGCGCAATTTACTGACATAAACTTACATGATTTCTAGGTAATGAAGTCCTTCGAGCTCTGAAAGATTCAAAGCTATCTCCCATTGCCACTTTGGGGCCGTGAAAGTGCAATGTTGCCTGGTGCAGCTTTAAGAAGATTTGAAAGGAAACAACTAAAGAAACCTCTTAAGTGGAATTCTTCAGTATTTACCATCTTGCCATTTTCTTGAGAGCTACAAGTTCTTGATCACAATTGTATTTTTTCCCTCAGAAAGTTTTTGAGAAATCTGGCCCCTGCTCCTCAGACTATAATAAGTGTTCTTCATACCAATTACTCGCTATTGTTGGACCAAACATAATCGCTAGAGCCCCATCTGTATTCGGGTGCAGCTGAAGAGACGTGGGTTCTGAGTACAGGAAAATAATGTTACAGGGGTGTGGGCACCTTTGTTCACCCACGCTGACCTCGTCACAAGCTCCCCATTCCCCACCAATAATCTTTAGGCTTTTCTGCTCTCTCAAGGCGCACAGAAAAGGGCACCGGCAGAACGGACGTCTGCAATATTAAGCAGAATTCAGCAAAGCGTTTCAACAGATAAAATGCTTCTCTGTGAGTCCGATCCTGTTACACGCACACAGTTCAGTTAACCAAATTAAATAACAAGCGCTTTCAAACACAATGTAATCTTGTTAATTACAGTAAGTAAACTCTGACGATTAGTTTCACTGAATTGGCCAAACTGTGGCCTACAGACCGATTTCTCCTTCAAATACGTTCTTCAACTAAAATATACGATCCCTATAACAAAGACTCATCTCCTGTTGGTCGATTTGTCTGTCTCTGTACATAAGGCAGGGTGGGGTGGGAGAGGCGTCCTATGCAGCTTTCTGATGGATGGCTCGCTAATGAAGACATCAATCATATAGCTGGATGTGAAGAGGAGAAACAGTGCGGTGTTTAGTCTGTAGGGTTTGACCAATATATCGGTTTGCCAAGATACTGGGCTGATTTTGGCCTTCTATTATATTTCATCCACCTTCGATGCGATGGATTTGATGCAGTTTGTTTGATTCTAATGCAACATTTGGATCAGATGCCACACAAGTAGTCATGAATATGTTATTATTATTATTGGTTTCAATGGAGAGTTTTAGTGTCCCATGGTCTAAATGCTATTTCAGGAGCTTTTCCACCGTAGAAATAATACAATTCTTGGGCAAACACTGGTAATTTTTTGGGGATTTTTTTGTCATGAAAATGGTCATATTTAAAGATACTGTTGCATGTCGGCACAGGATATCACTACCCATGCATAGTGTCATATTTTACCTGGTTCCACAGAAAAAACTGAGCAGATGGCTGAAATTTGTCACTGAGCATGTGTTGTAAAGCCAGTTCTGACCAGTTCCCCTGTGGTTTTGCCCAATCCTGGTGTTTCCATCATGATAGCCAGCACTTGAGAGCCAGGTAGGTCAAACAAAAAATCTGCCAATGGGGCTCATCTGTTTCACTTCAATTTCACTTGTTTGTAATATAATTTCACAGAGAATAAGGCAGAAAAGTCCACTATGGTCAACACTATTACTGTCAGTTTATTAAAAACTAATTCTTAAAACAAGTTGATTTGCAATGGCAACAAGTGATATTATTTCTCCTCATTTTCACTAAATGACCTAAAGGAAAAAAACACCCTAAAACACATAACAGCTATTGCGATGTACCTTGCATTTCTGGGTCAATTTTGTCAATTTCAACTGGCCAAATGTAGATGTGATGTCACATCAACATATTTTCAGCACAGCTACAATGGAGTTTAATAGGAGAAAAAATGTTCAGCTCTCTAATACATCATTCTTTCTAGACTCACCATTTTGCTCCAACGTACAACAATCATACAGGAAGAAATCCACTGCAGAAGAGGCAGAGAGACCAATTTCTCCACCCACAGTAGCCTTAATAAACCAGAATGCAATGCAGCCTCAAGACATGCTGTGTTTTGAGTAAGGGGTACGACTGTCGACTGGAAAACGTATCATTCCGCTGTCGCTATTGCTCTCTCCACCTACAGGTGAAAACCCACATCTGAAATGCTGCGGCACGTTCCCTCCCCTTCTCTGGGGCTTGTCAAAAGACATTCTGGGAAATATAGCAAATCACTAACTAAAGCAGAAGTGGATGAGGCAGGTTGAAGGAAAGTGGGTATAACAAAATGGTAAATTGCATCACAAAATAACTATCTATCAGTGTCAGAGTGTCTGAGGATGGCATTTTCCTTTAAGATGGACATTTGTACGATCTAGACAGACACACAGCTCTCTGTTCACATTTCCACAACAAGGTTCTGGCAAATCTGGGGAAAAAATCTGTTATTTGATCTTCAGATGATCTTCAGATTTATCTTCCCAGACACTTAAACAGTCTTAGACACGTAAGTTTCGAGAAAAGCTAAGTCAAGCATGCCCCGCAGTTCCTCAACTACTCGCCTTGTTGTTAAGCACAATAGCAATGCAGGTCAGCCCAGTCAGCTGGTTAGATAATGGCTATTTGACTGCTTTTTGTCTTATTGCCCATGTCTTATTGCAAATCAGGAGGTGAAGGACAAAGTAAGCAAATGGAGGCACTTCTTTGAAACCTGCAACCTCCCCAACACACACATACACCTACCCACCGCCATACACACACACACGTTTAACCTCTCCCCAGTGTTTCGGCTATTCTCATTTCCCCTTCTATCTATCCCGATCGCTTCCAAACGAGACAGGGGAAGGCGAGGAGATGGGCTGACCAACAGTGGAGAGGGGAGCCGAGAAAATGTATCTGTCAGTCAAACCTAAAGACGGGTTTTTAACCCTGCGCTGTGCACAATTACACACACACACACACACACACAAACCGATAGAGCCGATTGCTTGCCACACAGTAATTCTGAGGGAGGCCGGGTTTTAAACGAGTGTCACCATGGCAAAGAGCAAGTTATCTGCTGTCACATTTCATGTCAATTACGCTCGTTATCGCCACACATACGCGCGCCGCGGACACACACACACACACACACACGTGCCATTTCATCAACTCCCGACTACTATCTGCTGCTTGTTTTCCTGAAAAGGAACAGGGAATCATCAATCTCCAGGTGATGGCATCCCCGTATCGCACACACACACACACACACACACACACACACAAACGCACGCGCAATCCATTTGGCCAATGTGACAGTTGAGGTAGGAAATGTGTAAATGATATTGGACAAACACTGAGGACTACAACAGGTTTGAAAAACACACACCGAACTCTATAGGCGATAGTGGAATTCACGCTGAGATCACGATCAAGACCCGGCTCTAAAGATCTTAACGTGGATTTGACTCCAATACGGACTTTCTCCTCTGGCCGCAGCTGTACATGATGAAAAGTAAGAGAGAGGAAAAGTAAAGGCAAGCTGCAGAAAATCAGTTCAGACATCGGAGAGGAAAAGACTTCCTGGGACTCTTCAATTTCCTCCGTGCTCGCTAAAGCGTGCCCCCTCTCCTCCGCCGGCTCTCGGAGCAATTCCCAGTACAGCTCCCTCACCCCGGCTCCCCTCTCTAACCTTTCTCCTCAGGAGTTCTCTCTCTCTATTAGTCTGTCTCTCCCTTCCTTTCCCCAGCCATCCCCAAAAGATTTTGCCGGTGTTGACGACGGCCTGCACCAACGTTGAAAACCCGCTTCTAGCTCCAAAAATTTAAGTTGAGACGACATTCGTGGTCTCACAGCTGCTACCTACATCGTTTAGTGAAATTGGGACCTAAATATCTTTCAAAGATCAGTTCGAGACAGTTTGAATTTATACTGTGCTGTAATACATTGTGAAATTGCGGTACTCCTTTGGGTTGACATTGAACTTGCCCACCTCCTGGATCCATCTGTCCTTTTCTGCTGCCTTTCAGTATTCTCTCTCTTCTCTCTCTCTCTCTCTCTCTCTCTCTACCCCCCACCACCACCTTTTGCTTTCCTCTCTGTGGTCTCACCCCCCCCCCCCCCTTCCCCTCCCCTGCACTGTCCTTCTTCGTGTCAAATTAAAGTGATGGAAATGAACTTGAGGGGACGCTAATTGCAATTGTCAATCCAATCTAGGCCGTGCCTGAAAGACAGGGGCTCCCTAGCACTTCATCAGTCTTCATTAATATTGAAGGGGTTTGCTGAGGAGCGAGGGGGGTGGTGATGGTGGGGGTGGGTGGGGGGGGGGGCAACGTAATCTGCGCTCATCTAACAGAGCATCAGGGATGGGGAAAGGGGGGGTCGGGGGGGCACCAACATCGCCTGGGGGACAAATATGCCAGTCAAAAGTTCCTTGGAAGTGTGGAGAAAGATATCAGAAGGCAGGGAGGGAGGTCAGGAAGAGATGCTGCCTTCAAGCGCTGTCAGAAATGTAGTAATTACGAGTGGAGCTGCCTATGAACGGCCCGGCGAAGTGGTAAATCTGTCAAGGAAAGTCGGGATTTTCCAGAGACTTGCTGTTTAGGGGGTGGAGAGCATGGAGGCCGTGTCAACAACTGATGGTAAATATTATAATTAGTTATAATTAGTAATTACAGTATACGTTGCCATTGTCACTCTTTGTTTAACTTTCACTTGTCATGCATAGAGAACAATAAGATCGGCTAATTCATTTTGAAATAAATTTAAATAAATACATTTTTAATAAAGAGTGTACGAGGAGCACCTGAAGGCAGCACGAGAAGAGAGCGATGTAGGGAGTGACGGAGAGAGGAAGGTGAGCTACTGAGAAAAAAACATAAATAGGAAATCAGAGAGACGGATACGTAGGCACACCACAGTCAGTGAAGAGTATAGGCTAGTGGGAAAGAAATGAGGCAGGGAGAGATAGGAAGACAGATGTTGCAACATTACCATTAATGATCATGTAGTACTTCACCGGTCCTCTTAGGGAAAATGTATTTTTCTTTCCAGGAGCTGGTAGGGATTCAGTGTCTTGCTCAAGGACACTTTAGCAGGGCAGATGCTTGCTGTCTGATGCTTTTTTGAACGTGCCTTTATTTGTTTCTTTTTAAGTTAGTAAGTGATCAATCAAATTGCCCGAGAGGTGGGACTAACTCTGAGGAACAGAAGACACAAACAACAGAAGTCAAGATGGTGAAAATGGAGAAGCAGATTTTAGTTGTCTCAGAATAGCCTTGTTTATATGATCAAATAAATGCTACCATGAGAGGGGGAAAATAGCAGGGCCTGGAGGGAAGTAAGCAGCCTCTTACCGTTTCCCAGTGAGTAAGATTAACTTTAACTACATCCTCCATTTCAGAGGGGGCTCCTCATCCTCTTCTTCAAGAGCAAGCAGTGAAATTAGCTTTCTTGTGTCCATTTTTTTTTTTTCAAACTTTATCCCAATTGCGACATCAGACTAGCTTGCTAAGGCTCATTAGATAGCTTACTGTCCAATTTTGGGTTGTATAGCAACAAGAATGACGGAATGATGTCCTTGTGCCCTTTGATCTCTCTGTTACTGGCGATTACTGTTACAGTTGCACTTTGCTTTAAGCAGGAGAAAAATGTAATCTATCTAAACTATCTAATCCCAGTTTTAGAGGTAAATGTTAATACTGTATTACAGGTTACAGAAAGAGCTCAGGTTAGACCTGCTGCAATCTATCTTTCCCTTGGCCCTCATCGTTCATATCAAGATACAATGGTTTTAGATTGAGATTTTACAGTTTGCTTTTGTCATTAATTACTGTTGAACTATGCCAGTCTTCACCCGGCATAGCCTGTGACGAGGTGTTGCGCGGGGGACTGAATACCTTAAACGGCTCCTCTGCTCCCACCCAATCCCTAGTCTCATTAACCCCATAATTGGCCCCTTTGTCCTAAAGCAAAGCAGGGTCAAGACAACTAAGGAAAGTGGGACTGGCACAAGGGAGGAGGGAGGACACTTCTGACGCTGCCTAAATTTACTCCAGCTAAGCCACTCTGTATTGTCCCACATAAAGCTATTGAAATGGACCGATTTGTTTGACTGTTAACACACAATAGCGCTGTTTTTGACATGCAGGTGTTAACTTAGGCTGAAGAGTAGTATAGCAGATGCTCCTCCACTTACAGTTGGGTAGGTCACATGCTCAGATACCCAGCTCAAGTGACCCGACATCGATCTTTAACCTGTGTTCCTGCTCTACCCTCATGCTGTTACTGATACTACAACTGCTTTCCATCTGGTAAGCATCACTGTGACAGCTGAGTGTTATCTGAACAGGCACTGGGTCAAGACTGTCTCCTTAGACACCTTCTCTAAATTTGTACTTTCCTCTAAATCCACAACCAGCTTATCTGACCCTCTTCCCGTTAAATTGGTTAAGGAACTTCTCCCAATACTAGGCCCCTCCCTACTCAACATCATTAACACCTCTCTCTCTTCTGGCGTTGTGCCCTCGTCCGTCCTTCCTCTCTAAAGTCTTGGAAAGAATAGTTTCTACCCAACTAACCGACTACCTCTTGTGTAATAGTCTCTTCGAACCCTCTCAATCTGGCTTTAGGTCTCTCCATAGCACTGAGACTGCCCTCACAAAAGTGGTAAACGACCTACTCCTCGCCTCAGATTCCGACTCTTCTTCTGTTCTTATCCTACTTGATTTGAGTGCGGCATTCGATACAGTCGATCATAATATTCTCTTAAACCGCCTAGCGAGCTACGTTGGCATCCACGACTCTGTGCTTTCCTGACTAAATTCCTACCTATCTGATAGAACACATTGTGTCTCACATAAAAATACTATATCTGACTACTCTAAAGTTAACTTTGGCGTACCACAGGGCTCTGTGCTGGGGCCTTTGCTTTTCTCCATTTACATGCTACCTCTTGGTGAAATTTTCTGCAGCTACGGTATTAAATTTCACTGTTACGCGGACGATACTCAAATTTACATACCAATTAGACCTGACGACTGTTCAGGACTTACAAACCTAGAATTATGCCTAATCGCTATCACAAATTGGATGTCACAAAACTTCTTGCGACTAAATGCCAACAAAACTGAGGTGCTAGTTGTTGGCCCAAAAACCCAACTGTCTCTTGTTGCAGACCTTACTCTAAACTTTGGGGAATGCTTAATTACCCAGAGACCCACAGTTAAAAACCTTGGCGTTACTTTCGACTCAGCTCTCTCATTCGATGCTCACATTAAGGAAATCACTAAGATAGCATTTTTCCACCTTCGCAATATCTCGAAAATTCGCTCCCTGCTAAATACGACGGATGCTGAAACTTTAATACACGCTTTTGTTTCATCAAGACTCGATTATTGTAATGTCTTACTCTCTGGCCTACCTAACTGCAGTATTAAAAAACTACCTCGTGCTAACTAACTCGTGCGAAATGCTACCACCAGAATACTAACCAGAACTAGAAAATTTGACCACATTACTCCAATCCTAACCTCCCTTCACTGGCTCCCAATTCAAGCCAGATCTGACTTTAAGGTGCTTCTGTTAGCTTATAAATCGTTACATGGGCTTGCACCATCACATCTATCCAACCTCATCATCCCTTATATTCCCCCTCGTGCCCTCCGATCGCAGGATGCTGGCTACCTTATTGTCCCTAGAATCAAGAAAAAATCAGCAGGCAGTAGAGCGTTCTCCTACCGAGCTCCCTATCTCTGGAACCAGCTACCTCTTACAGTCAGGGAAGCTAATTCTGTCGAAATCTTCAAATCTAGACTCAAAACCTATTTATTCATATGACCTACCTAGCACAGTTGGCTTGGGCTCGACACAGTCTATTCTTTTACCCTAGCCTAGACAGTATTTATATAGACTTTGCCAATTGGGAACATAGCATAGGGCTGCCTCCTGGTTACACTGTGTCTAATCACTTTCTATCTGATGTCTGTATGAGCGTGTCTGTGTCCAAATACGTCTGGGTTTTGTGCTGCTTCTGCACAGCTCTGTGCGTGTGTGTGTGTGTGTGTGTTTGTGTGTACGGCTAGTTTTCTCCACCCTTTCTCAGATTCCTGTGCAGTCTTCTAGCTGTCAGCAGACGGGTACTGCCCCGGCTCCGATGGTCGTTGGTGCTGGCCGTAGTCCCATCCCTGATGCTGCTCCCACCTGGATGTTTTTCTCTCCGTGTGTTCGTTGTCTTTGTGTGCACCTGTCTCCCCCCCCCTTTCTCAGACTCCGGTGCAGTGCAATGGTCGCCAGTGCTTGCCTTAGTCCCATCCCTGCTGCTGCTCCCACCCGACGTGCTCTGACTCCATGTGTTCTGTGTGCAGCTGTCTTCTCTCCCCTTCTCTCCCCTTCCCCTGCCTGTTCCACCTGCCAGTGGACAGGTGTTGCTCCGGCCTGGCGGTCGTCGGTGCCGGCCTTGGTCCTGCTCCCACCCAACGTGTCTCCCGTGTGTTCTGTTGCTGCTGTTTTCTCCCCTTCCTCTCTCTCCCCTTTTCAGACTCCGGTGCAGTGCAGTGGTGGTCGGCGCCGGCCTAGGTCCCATCCCCGATGCTGCTCCCACCTATCGTGTCTCTGAGCCTGTGTGTTCTGTTTGCAGCTGTTGTGTGCTCTGTGTGTGTGTGTCTGGGAGTGTTGTGTGTGTGTACGCAGCTTCCTCTCTCTCCTCTTCTTTGACTCCAGTGCAGTGTTCTACCTGGCAGTGACGGGTGCTGCCCTGGCTTTTCATTGTCAGTACTGGCCTTGCTCTTCCCTGCTGCTGTTCCCACCTGGATGCTGAATTATGACTGCTGCCCTCGTTTCACTGAATTTTTAGCGCTGACCTCAGCCCCCTCTCATCGCACCCGCTTCGGGTGTTATCAGCTGATTAAATGGTCGTTATCAGTCGTTATCAGGACCATAGATATGAGGTAGCATGGCCCTACTCTACCTCCTAGTTGGCTCAGTAGGCTCAGTAGGCTGTTATCATTGATTGGTAAGCTGGATCACCGCAGAGACTGGCTACGTTGGTCTGCGTCCACGTCACGTGACTGTCAAGTTTCTCTCTGTGGCAAAAAAAAAAATGGCTGACATTCCTTTTATTCTCAGTGGAAAATGTAATATTTTAGATCGTTTCGGCATTAAAATACATTTTGATAACATTTCTAGCGAGAAATGTGCATTTTATTTTCCTAATCTTCGTTCAGTGAATGTATATGATGTTTAGTGGGTGAGTTATTACGAAGATTCATTCAGGCTTTTTCACCCTTGGATGACGTGGCTCACAGAAGGGCATTGCGGGCGGACTTGGTGCGTTCGACTCCTGTTTTGGCTAAAATATCTCAAATAAACCAACATCTTTACTTTTTCTTAACATAGATCACCTAGATGCAGTGTAATTACCAGTTCAGCTGTACTAGGTATTTGATATATTCAGTAGATATATCTTTTTACGACCACTTTGCAAACCGGAAGAACTACAACTGTGGTTTCAGCGATAGCAGCGTCCATAGCAATGGCCATAGCAACGGTGAAAAAGCCTGAATGAATCTTCGTAATAACTAACTAACTAAATATCATATACATTCACTGAACGAAGATTAGGAAAATAAAGTGCACATTTCTCGCTAGAAATGTTATCCAAACGCATTTTAATGCAGAAACGATCTTAAAATATTACATTTTCCACTGAGAATAAAAGGAATGTCAGCCATTTTTTTTTCGCCGCAGAGAGAAACTTGACAGTCACGTGACGTGGACGCAGACCAACGTAGCCAGTCTCTGCGGTGATCCAGCTTACCAATCAATGATAACAGCCTACTGAGCCTACTGAGCCAACTAGGAGGTAGAGTAGGGCCATGCTACCTCATATCTATGGTCCTGATAACGACTGATAACGGCCATTTAATCGGCTGATAACACCCGAAGCGGGTGCTCATTGCCGCATGCTGCCTCTCCTTCTTTTTTGTCTCTCTCTGTTTTCTCCTGTCATTAGTGTTGCCCATGACTCTGTCAATGTTTTGCCCGGCACCTATTACGCTAGTACGCTAAGCCGTCCCGGGGGGGGGGGGGATCCCTATTTGCCTCAGCCCGCCCAAGGTTTCTTCCAAGTTTTCCTACTAAGGTTTTTCTTGGGAGTTTTTCCTTGTGTGCATTTAGGCTAAGGCTGGGGGTGCCGGGTAGGTTAGGCTGTGTAGAATAGGCTAAATCAGCTCTTGCCTACCTTGTGTTTTTCGCTATGCTTGTCCTATATAATTTTGTTCACCATTGATTGTGTCTAGCTAGACACATTCTCTGTAAAGTCCTCTGAGACATGCTTGTGATAAAGGGCTATATAAATAAACCTGACTTGACTTGGCAAGTGATCACTTCAAACAAGCCTTGTCAAGGGCCACATTAGCAGACCACCACCCTTGTTTTCTAGAGAGCCACTTCAGCACAGAGGCCCTAATAGGGATAGGGAGCCATCCGAATTAAACTGGTAAAAATTGAAATGCAATCTTGTAACTTTCTTTGTTAGACAGGAAAATGTAAAGTGGCAAGTACGAGGCATACATAGGGAGCGAGCGGTAAATGTAGGGAGGAAGGAAACAAGCTAAAAAGGGAAAGGAAAGAGAGAGAGTGGAGAGGGTTCTCTCTCTTATAAGATGCCCTGTAACAC
The DNA here is from genome assembly GCF_046629955.1 of Centroberyx affinis. Lineage (NCBI taxonomy): Eukaryota > Metazoa > Chordata > Actinopteri > Beryciformes > Berycidae > Centroberyx > Centroberyx affinis. The sequence goes on along the minus strand of NW_027279258.1, from coordinate 157,268 downwards.
AAGATCTGAACACAATATGCAGTATTTGTTATCCAACCTCCTATTTCTGCTCTTGCTTTCTCTCTCTCTCTCTGTCTCCTCTTTTCTCAGGCTAACAACGCAAGGCCTAATGGAAATATTTACTGTTTCCACTTGTAAATGATAGTTCTATAATTAACACCAAATCGGGCCATTAGCCACTGCAGGGACAGAGGCAGGGAGCCAATGAAATGGGCGGGGGAGCTGATGGGCAAGCTGATCATTGCATTAATATAGGTGGATATTTCTCTGTTTATTAATACGAGCAATGGTAAGATAAATAATCTGATCTGACTGTGATGTGGGCGCCTGGCAAGTCTAGGAGGAGGGGAGGAGAGGGGAAAAAAATTAATATTTCAGAATCACAGATCCATTTATGAGTGGATGCACGCGAGAAAGCGACATGAGGGAATAGCGAAACGCAGGAGTGTGTAGCTGGTTTCCTTGGCGCCCCGTTCATAAAACAGGAGGGAATATTGAATTAAAAATGTCACATTAGAATACATGAAACCGGGTGCGACTTGTCATCTCCCCTCCCTCATGCTTATGCATGCTTGTGCACTGTGTGCTTACGGTGTGGGAGAAGGATCCGGATATGCTTTTAGGGACGGTTTCTTGTATACATCGCATGTGCTAAAAGCTCTCTGTTTGCCTGTCGGTTTGAATGTGCATCGATGAGAGAGGGGAGAGAGTCGTGGCGGCGAATTGCAGTTATTAATCACTGAGCGAGCGTTGATTCATCTGCTGCGGAGGCAGTTTGGAAGATGGACTCTATTTACTGCTAAAGCTGTTCGGGGGGCTTTGGGAGGCAGCCATCAATCTCTCGGCTATCTTTAAAAGAAGGAGCCAGAGCGCAGGCATCAGTTTCAATCACCGCCCCGAGACAGGTGGGACGGGAAGCTGCACTGTTCTACCCCCCCCCCCCCCCCCCCCCTTTTTCTCCACCTCAAGGTGAAGTTTTTGTCTCCCGGGGAAGCGTGTTATTAATGTGTTTTATCATAATAATAATAATATTCCCTAAAAATACACGCTGCACCTTGCCCTCCTGCTCCCCTGCTGTTTGGCACCCTGTGTTCCTAATTAGCATGTTCAATTAACCCGTGTTAATTGCCAGCCGTGGGAAGGTGGAGGAACCTGGCAAGTCGGCGCCACAGGGAGCCATTTTGTAAATGAGCAGCAGCCCAGGTGGCTGTGTAGCGCAGAAACAGGCAGGTGGGGGGGGGGTTGCTTGTAGTCAGAAGCACCTTTGACCTCAACCTGAAAACACTCCACTTTATGTAGCGTTACTTTCCCTTGATGAGGGGCCGATGAAGGCGTGCCAACAGCCAGAACAGAGAGTGTGATTGTTCTTTCGAAGCACAAAGTGGTTCTGTGGAGTTGAACAGTAATCACACTTGCTCATTACCGCCATCGCATCCCTTTCCCCCTCTCTCTCTCCCTCTATTTTCCTCTGAGTCAATGGGGCCGATTACCTCTGCGGGGGTCCAATGGTTGCACTTCGCCATCCATTGCTCCCTCTTTCTTAATATCATCTGCGTTTTGTTTGCATCGCGGGGGGGGCGAGGCGATATCGTCCGTATTGTTCTGCACAACACAGAACGCTTAATGCCTATATTTTACTTTGTAGCTTTGATCTTGATTCTTTTGGTCCGTGCAAACTTTTGATGCACAGGAGCTGAGGTGGTACCCTTTTACTTTTGACTGATATAAACAAATTCTACTTCGCCACAGTCACTTTAAATGATCCCTGTGAGAATATCTGCACACAAAGCAACAAAACAAAAGCAAAATATGAAACGCGCAGCTTGCCTAGTTGGAGGATTGCCTTCCCGGTATTTTTTTTTGCAGAAGCAAAGCATCTGTGCTTACAGGCGGTGTACCGAAGCCCTGCTCACCCCCACAGCAACACAGGCCCATTAATGCAGTCAGCACTTCAGTTTAACACCAGGGGAGCTCCCCAGTCCCCCAAATAGACTGGAATCAATTGGAGTTGGATGGCGTTCGCGGTGCAGAGTGCAGCCAACATGGTCTACGGTGATGTTCTTGAGAGGTAGAGGGCCAACAGAGGTCAACAGTAGCAGCTAAATTCACCAAATAGCAGGCTGGTTTTTTCCTTCCTCCAGCAAATTCCACTACAGCGACTTCCCCTGCCTCCTTCTGACCTCTCATCACCACACCATTACTGCTCTGGGCCCTGGAGGGCTAAGGGCTGTCATCACCTGACATTGCATGTGCGCTTGTGCGGATGTGTGTGTGTGTGTGTGTGTGTGTGTGTGTGCGCGTGTGTGTCCATCAAATCGCATTGGAAGTAAGCATTCATGTAAGCTATTCCACCCCTGCTCCCACACAACAAGCATCCAGTTGATACCCTTCCTACAGCATCATCCCACAATATTTATTGTGCATTTTCCTCTCAATCATTTTCCCTCCTTTTGTCTCTGTTTGTTTTTCCTACATCTCACTGTAACCTGCTGACTCTGGTTGCGATACCTTTCCACGCCCCTCTTCGGCTAATAAACGCAGTTTAGGGCTAAGCTAACTTTTCTTTGATTTATAAAGATCGCTCATAAATATTTGACACATTTCTGAAAGACATGAATTAATCACCAATGCCACAGCAATTTTCCTTTTATTAAAACCTGCGAATCAGCTCTAATCAAAGAAGAGATTTGCCTGAATGAGGGAGAATCAGGTCATTTGGATTTTGATTATTCTATGCCTCGGACCAATCTGGTGAGAACATGCAATCAGTCGGACACTCGGAGCAGGAGAGGCATTCTGATTATCCCTGATTAGAACAATGCTCCTCTCTGCATATCATTGGCTGCGGAGACACTAATCTGACCACCGATTGGTAGAGAAGGATCTGAGCGTAGGACACTCTCGGGCCAGCAAGGTCGAACGAGGAGGCGGTGATTACAAAGTTCACATTCTGAACTTTTTACTGAATCTCAGAGCATTATCTGTGCAAACAGAGTAAAGGGATGATTATACATGGGAGGCTAGGGGCGTTTTGGAAATGTCTGGCTGTGATATGCAAACAACTCCACTGGGCAACATGCAGCCCACATGGGACAATTATTAAGTGAAATTTTGTTTATTTTCAGTACTTGCTTAGTCTGCCTGGTGTGAAAGATGGGTGGGTTTAGCACTCTTTCAGCTATTTCCAAACTATTTGTACCAGTGTGTGTGAAATGTGGAGCAACTCCTAAATCAATCTATGTTCAATTCAATTGCTATTTTATTTAGCTGCCAGGAGGTGCAATAATGTCTCTCACCTCACATTATGTTGCATCTCATGGTAAAAATGTGGTGTTTAGCCATGGCAGCACATTGGGAAACTGTAATTCTGTAATTCTCCATGCAAATTAGGTGGTTAACGCCAGAAAGACCGATGGATGGGGGCTAAGGGAAAGGCCGACAAGATTTTAATTTTAGTACTCTAGGGTTAGTGCACCTTTAAAGAACATCTCTCTGTTTAAATTGCTGCTACGCTGCCCATGGCCTGTGATACTGATACTGACGTGACACTCTCTTCCGCCAAAGAAAAGGCTGCTAATTCATACCGGGGAGGACAGTTGGAAACAGGCGCACACATACAGTATTTCTTGTTCACTCTCCATATGAAGTGAATGCTGTGTTGTCCTATAAATAACAGAGGAATTGCGGACATATGTAATCACAGACATTTATCTGTTAGTGAGCAGTGGTTCCCAAAGGCTCCGGCACCAATCAGCGCGTCAGAATCTAGGTGCTTATCGAGGGTGAAAGCAGGCAATTATACTCCCACTGCCCCCTTCTCGAATAAAAAAGTTACCCCCGTCCGGCTCGCTGCAAGATCAAGAACTTACAGGACACGTTTGTACAAAATACAAATCAAGATACCAGACTGTACCAGACTACTGTATCATCAAGTTCTGGCCCTTACTCTGAGGAAGGTGAGGTCCCGGCTGCGGTCGATGCTCGTGATCTCCAGGTTGCCCATTACCACTTCACAGTTCTCGTAGTATTTCCTCAGGGTGCGGTACTGCTGCTCCAGGTCCGACAGCGTGCTCAGCTTGTTCTCTGTGCCAGCGCATACTGAAGAGAGAGAGAGAGAAACACACGGTGTTAAGGCACAACGTGTCACTTTTTGAAGGGTTTCGCGGTTCAGATCACAACAAAAAATCACCAGGGGCTGGCGTGAACATGAAAACGGGTCGAGCTGACACATCTTAATGCTTCAGTCGGCTAATAGATCGTCTGACGAATCCAATTACAGGAGGAGCGGAAAATAGGCAGAGCCACAGCGCTTGTGGGCAGTGGAACAGATTTTCAAAGGAATTGAGATTCATCAATACTTCTACATAAATTTGTCTTTAAAAGCACTCCAAAAATTTAATTTGAAAACAATTTGGAAGCCCAAGCAGATCAACTGTTCAACATCTCCAGAATAAACAAAAAAAAAAAAAATCCCATAATCCTATCTTTAATTTGGATTGAAAACAAATGTTGATGAACTGTCTGGAATATGCATTTCAACATTTTTTTGTTTTTCTTTGCTGTTAATCTTCCATTTCCCTCCCTCCAAGCTTCTTATTTTAACCATGGATGTTCATTCCAGTCAGTCAAAATCATGAAGCATTATGGGTGATTTCAGTTGATACAAACTTGATTACATTGACTCATCCAGTCGCTCACACTGTCAGCACCATATGACTGACAGGACTGTGCTTGGTGGTGGTTTTTGAGAGACAATGCCTCAGAGGAAGCCTTGAACATCCATTATCACCACAATATTGGCCACTTTTTGAATGATAACATTTTCTCGTGCTTTGATTTTTGTCTTTGAAGTCTGCCAAAGAAAATGACTAATAAAAATGGGTACAGTGATTTCATATCTACAACTCAAAGCTAGTTTGTTCCTAGTCAAAATACTCATTAAAGCGCAAACAAGCTACAGCGCTGTCATATTCAATACCCTGGAAGCTGCTAGACGCGGCTGCGATGCCAATCAAAACACAATTACGGGGAGTGTAAAAAAGAAAAAAAAGAAGAAGAAAACAAAAGAAAAGAAAAAAGTAAGTGCTTCTATTCCAATTTGGGTGCCAGCACTGGTGCGTGGTAAAGATCATCACATGCCCGCGTCACACGACATTGAGCTGTGAGCGGCGGTTTCTCCTCGGCCGGCCTGGTCTGAGGCTGGAAAGCCGCCCCCCGACCCCACCCACCTCGTCCCCCGGCCCCACCCACCTCGTCCCCGGCCCCACCCACCTTGTCCCCCACCCCACCCCACCCCACCCCCCCAGGGCACTCGGGACAGATGAAAGCCCTTTAGCGGCGGCCCGGGCGACTCGCTTGACAAGTAATTAAACCGAGCCGTTCCCACCCATCACACACCTTCCCCCCCCCCAAGCCCGACACGAGCCATCTGCCCTCTCAGCTGCTGCCTGCTGTAGCGTCCAACTACACACACACACATATCCTGTATATGAACACATGCAGACACACTGAGAGAAGCCAACGCATCCCTGGGAGTCGGCTTGCTGAGAATTTGCCGAGGCCCTCCGCATGTGTCGTGTGTCTGAGTGACTTCTGCTGAGCATATTTTCATAAATGTAAAGATACAGATCTGGACAGAGACGTCCCTGCTTTTGCCACATTACCATTCACTTTCATTTGCGTGTCACAGGCCGTGTGGTCCCCCCTCCCCCCGCGCCCGCACCAGCTTCCTTCGTGCTTGGTGACAGGAAAGCCGTCGGCGTGACGGACGGGCGACAGGTCCCCCCCCCCCCCCCCCCGCTCCCACCTCCCACCTCCCACCTCCCACCTCCCACCCCCCCACCCACCGAGTCTTGTCACGCCGTCACCCATGAACCGTCACCTCTCTCTCCCGACACCCACCCGGCCTCAAAGATCTTTACTGCTGCTTTACGTTTTAATCCACCATCCCGTAACACACACACCCTGCTACATATACACACACACACACACACACACACACACAGACACACACCGCTGTGCTTTCCTTTCCTTGTCTCACCTTCTATCCCTCCTCGATCCAACCTGAATGTTTGCACTCCGCCCTCACGGCAAAGCAATAAACTAAGCCACACTCATATCCCCCTCCTCTGCACATCGGCGCTCTCTGGCAAAAATCTTTCAATTCCATTTCCTATTTACTCCCCATCAGTAGACCACAGGAAGCGTACAGGAGGGAAAAAAACAAAAACAAAAAAAACGAAGATTCAGCTTCGAGGCAACACAAGGCTATAAAGAGAAATGGGATTTTGTTCAAACAATTCACATCCAAGCAGATATTAGATTAGTGGAACTATTCCAATGTGACCTGGACAATACCCTACGAGCTGGTAGCGATTAGCCGGGTTGCACATAGCATAACGCACTGCTCAGGTATGATCTATGGCAGGCCTGGGTGTTTTCAATAACAGTTAGCGTGGGCTAGAGGGAAGGGGGGGGGGTGTCATAAAGAGAGGATAGGTGTAATAAACTGTTATTGCACCCTCGGGGCAGGGCGCCGAGATCAGAGGAAAGGGGCATTGTGGCGTGTGCGCTCTTGTGAAATTCCCTTTTTTTTTTTTTTTTTATATCCATTTCTTCAATAAGCTCGCTGACTTTTGAAACCTGTCTCTAGCTATCTGAAATCGTCAAAATAATTCCTCACCTTCACCGTGGTGTTTTTTCCCCCTTCCACATGTGATTTCTAACGAAAGCCTATGAAATCCTATAGCTCTGCGTGAGGCTGAGATGGTGCTGACTGCCAAGTGAACCACAACAAAGCCATCTGTGCCGTATGGAGCGTATATACAGTATACAGGAAGTGTGGACTGTTGCAGGTTTACTGCAAACCGACTGGTGATATGTGTGTGTTGTATGTGTGTGTGTGTGTGTGTTCGCATGACCGTGGGCAGACTGTAAATATTTTAACTCGGGATGTATTTTTTCCCCTTCTCACTGCATGACTGACTCCATTTCTCACCATGCTGATCATGTTATGTCTGAACCTGTGTATCACAATAAAGGTATAAAACAATATAGTGTGTGTTCTTTACATTACTGAGAACCACCCAGCCAGGAGGACATGCTATAAGACCCAGAGAGTAAAATGCACCTCTCTGGGTCTTATAAGATACTGCGTGTGATGCAGCTGCATGAACAGATGAATCCTCCTATTGCTGAAAACGTATGGCTGTTCCATAGAAGAGAATCCATCTTATCTCTTTGATGGATTTTACTCCCCTCCAGACTTAAAGCAGAGAATGCCAATGAGATACAACGTCTTCATTCTGTATATATAGTTTATTTGCCTGTGTGTGTGTGTGTGTAAATTGATTTAATTTGTTTGCGGGGAATTCCATCTCACAAGTGATGGATTGAGGCAATGAATCATAATCATAATAATAATTCAGGGCCTTCCAATATATGTAATTAATGAGAGGATTATGAGTGGATGGGGGAAAATGCGTATCTGCTTCAATTTATGGGGCCTGGGCTGGAATTTGCACGTTGTCTCTGCTATGCTTTTGAATGGAGCTAATTGATTAAGCTGAAGCTCAGGAGTGGACAACATGAGAATGAGCCTCTCTATGGACAGCAATAATCCGACTATTGGCCTTATTCTAAATAAGACAATATTCCGACTAAGCTGTTTACATGGGTTGCTTATAGCAGTGGTTCTCAACCTGGGGGTCGGGACCCCCCAGTGGGTCGCAAGATAATTTTGGGGGGGTCGCGGGGTGGTTTATGGAATAGGAAAAAAAACATATTTCTACTATACAAATGTTTTATCATGTCTATTTTTCTGATTTTTCCTGAATTTTTGCTTTTTTTCTTGTAAAATACTGAATTATTTTTAGCCTCTGGGCCTCCTCTGATAATGAATCAAATGAAACAACCTGAAAAGGGAAAATCATTTGTTGGTTTAAACTCTATATGCTTGTGACCGGGATTGCGAGTAGACATCACTTCGTTTTAAGGGGTCATGAGCCAAAAAGGTTGAGAACCACTGGCTTACACTATTCATATTGCTGTTTACATGCAAAGTCCGATTAACAGGACAAAGGAGAATCACTAGAGCACCCAGACAGTTTAAGACTTTACTGAAGGTGCAAATAGACTTTCAAATAGAATCCTGAGCATGGGGGACAGTTCCAGTCTCACCCCAAAAGTGTTGGGACTTTTCTGGTATCAATCATCTTTCAAGTGGTTGGATTGCCGCAATTCCTTCGATAGAAAGTCACAGTTGGATTAAGGTGTTTACAGTCTAAAATATCTTCAATACTGCGACTAAAATCAGAATACTCCACATGTCTTAATGTGATTCTGCTTACTCCAACTATGACCGTATTCAGGTTAAGGGAATCAGAAAATGCTGTTTACATGGCAATTTCTAATTCAGATATTGGATTATTGCTGTCCATGTAAACATAGTCATTCTCTCCTCTTTCTTCTGCTGGCCATCACTTGCCAGCTCACCTGTGCTAAATCACCTTCATCACCTGCCCACAGTATGAAAGCCCTCTGAACCAACATGCCTCGTTCCACAGCGATTGCTTTGCATCCCTCCTCCTCCTTTTCCTCCCCTCTCCACCTCTTCTATCTCTATTCTCGGGGTCGGCGGTCCAGATCTCTCGGGGGACGGCTGTCTCGCCGGGGTGACCGGCCTCATCCGCACTCTGATCCAAATATCCACAGAGTCTGCCCCGGTCTCCTGACCCTCCTCATCCGGCTCTTCCCCCTTTTCCGAACTTCCATTAAAATCCCTGCTACTCATACACTATTGCCCTGTCATTTATTGGAGTATTGCCCAGCCTCCTAAAATAAACAGCTTAGGTGTCGCTGTGTTTGTCTTGTCATTGCTTTTTTTTTTTTTTTAATGATGACAATCAGAGCATGGATCAGGAAAAAAATGCGTACGGATCAGCGACCAAAGCATTGTACGGAGTGTAATCTGTTTTACTTTCTGAAAATATCAGTCAGTAAACAGACATTTAACTGCTTGGTGACTTTACTTTTAAATTGAAATTTTCACCACAATATCTCTTTGTATCCCCCTGATGCCTGAATTAAATAAGAATTTTTCTATTCGGATTTTAGGTCATTTGGCCACATTGAGCCCTCGTTATTGCCTAAATTCAGACTTTGATGATTTAAAAAAATAAATAAATCGCTATTTTTTTCTAGACATTTGTTTTGGACTGTAATGAAGTGTTATGTCTCTAATTCATGGTTACATTTTCAGAGTTTTTCATTTCAATATTAGCTCATTAAGCCACGTTAAAGTCCCCTATGTTTTGGCATTTTTTTCACTATATTAATTCATAAGAAAATCAAATTGATGTAAATTTTCTTTTTCTTTTGACCATTGCTAGTTCTTATGGTGTCGTATACCTGGCAAAAAAATCTAATTTTTTCATCAACATTAAATATTTTTTCACATTAATCCCTGTACAATGTCCCGTTCTCCCATGTAAATACACAAATGCTCTTAACTATTTTTATAATTGACTGCAAACTGAAACTATAACTGACTGCAAAATTATGAATACAAATGCAATCCTCAACTGTCCGACATCATGGAGTGTGAGAGAACCTGGCTCAGTTTACTTGTGAACCAAACTTCATTTGAGGGCTTGCTCTCACTAGTGGTCTATAACAGATTGAATGCTATCAGTAAATATACACTCACTGAGCACTTTATTAGGAACACCTGTACACCTGCTTACTCATGCAATTATCCATTCAGCCAATCATGTGGCAGCACTGCAATGCATAAGATCATGCAGATACAGGTCAGCAGCTTTAGTTAACATTCACATCAAACATCAGAATGAGGAAAAAATGTGATCTCAGTGACTTTGACCGTGGCATGGCTGCTGGTGCCAGACGGGCTGCTTTGAGTATTTCTGAAACTGCTGATCTCCTGGGATTTTCACGCACAACGGTCTCTAGAGTTTACACAGAATGGTGCGAAAAACAAAAAACATCCAGTGAGCGGTGACTCTGCGGACGGAAACGTCGTTGATGAGAGAGGTCAGAGGAGAATGACCAGACTGGTTGGAGCTGACAGAAAGGCTTCAGTAACTCAGATAACCTCTTTACAACTGTGGTGAGCAGGAAAGCGTCTCAGAATGCACAACACGTCCAACCTTGAGGCGGATGTTACTTTGGTAGCTGATACCTACCCAGTATTAGTACTGAGCACTTTATTAGGAACACTGTGTTCCTAATAAAGTGCTCGGTGAGTGTATGTATCTACTTAGAGAAGAAAAAAATGCAGGTTTCGGTCGACAGGAAGGAGGGAGGGATAAACACCATTATCTGCGGGTGAGAAGAGGAGCTGAACTTCTCTCCGGTTGCTGTGAGTGAGCTGCTTTCTGTCTCTCTCTCTCTCTCTCTCTCTCTCTCTCTCTCTCTCTCTCTCTCTCTCTCTCTCTCTCTCTCTCTCTCTCTCTCTCTCTCTCTCTCTTTCTCTCTCTCTCTCTCTCACTCACACACACACGCTCCCATCCATCTTCCTTCCTCTCGTCTATCAGTCACACACTTTCTGAGGGACAGATGGGTTGGTAGCTGGGTTTAAATGGCTCCCATGTGTCTCCAGCAGACAACCACCAGACAAGACCACAAGGCATCCGTCACTGTCTCTGCCATAATCAGCAGAGTCAGCGGGAAGGAATGCAAACAATGAGTTCTTTGCATCAAAAAAAAAAAGAAATTGAGAAATTGTTTAAATGTTTGCAAAAACACCACGACGCCCCCGAGACGCATTTTCATCAATTTCAATTTCATAAATGTCCTCGTCAGGATTACATAAACACTACACCTCTGTGGCTGCCGCTCCTCGGCCAATTCATTTCATAGGTAGTGCACACAACAGCTTCATCAATACTGCCCTGTGAGATTATTGAATGCCAATAAAGCTGGCAAGTCTCTGAGGTTTATTGGCCCCTGCCAGGGAAACCGGCAAAAGGTCATCCCAATAGCCAGTAACTGACTGAATTAAATAAAGTTGCAAATGTCACTTCCACAAGTAAACACTGTCGATAGCCGGGCTCGGCCGACGTGCCTCGAATAAACAGTGGGAACTGCCCGGCTAGAAATTACGCTGTAACAATTCAACGAGGGCAGCGTGGCCCAGATCGCATTCAGGTAGAGAAAGCCAGCACGTTATTAGATTCTAGGTCTATCGCCTGGCACAGATTAAAGCATTAAGGACAAAGCGCTCCAGTCTCTATTAGGCCAAATAAAAAAGCGCCATAGCCGCCGCCGGAGTTGTCCTCTGTCCCCTAACGTCCCCCAGATGAGCTCCGGTGGCTAAATATGAATTACAAGCCGCTGCTGTCGGTAATCATGGCCCAGATTATCGTCCATCTGCTGAGCGGCTTAATAAGCGGCAGAAACAATAACTAGATGAGTGTTCGTGATGACGGCGCGGTCCGGTGGAGCTAACCTCTCCCTGCCCTCCGAGCTCCGGTCACCTACCAACAAGGCTGTCGCCGCCTCCATATGGTCTGCTGTAAATTAGCATTCAGGCCCTCGCTAGCGCACACAGCCCCACCGTCTTATGGGAGCTTTCCACAGAGGATAGCAGCCAGCCGGTAGCCTGTGACTAGCTACTGTAGCAGGCATCCTTTTATTATGGAATCTGATTATAATACTAATATGTAATGCATTACTTCAAATTTCAGTAATCGGCTCCTTTGTAAGGTAATTGGTATGACAGGCTATTTTACTGTGGAGGGTGTCTGAAAAATCTGTTGTTTTCTCCATATGCACTAGTTGTCAGGATGGCTGTTTTCTTTGGTCCGAACCAGAGTGGAAAACTCTACTTTGCTGTGTTTTTGTAATTGGTTCACACTTGCTTGTAAACTAAAGTCACGTGACGCACAAGTAGCTCATTTATTGGACAGAGTCAATAGAGTCATCCCACAAGATTTTGGCAGCCGCTGTATCAGCACTGTAGCTGCCCTCTCTGCCATAATTTACCTTCTCTGGTGTTCATACCAGTTAAGAACTCATAAAGAATGAACTGAATATGAGCATCAGTCTAGACTGTGGTTTGCCGTTGGCTCATTTTGCCATTCTAGGCTCTCCAAGCATGAGGAACTGCTGGCTGTCAGATGTCAACATCCCTCTCCTTATAGCCATGAAAACATATGGAACAGTCTTTACAATGAACGACATACTCATAAAACCATATGCTTTGGGCCGTTTCTTGTAGTTGGTCCGATTATGATTTCAGCTGCTCGAACAAACTAAACACTCCAGAATTTGACTGAACCTCTTCAAACATGCTCGGTGTGAACACAGCCTTAGACGTTTTGATGCTCATTTAGTTGGCCATGGTCATGTTGAGCACATTCTGAGTAGGAGTGAGCGATTGCCCTCACTGTGAGTCCAGACTTTGCGGACACCCTGTAAAAAGTGTTAGGAGAGAGGACAGCAAGACAGAAAGCCAAATTCAAGCTCCCAATACATGTTAACCAGCTGGAGGCCTTGATCAGACAGCGATCAACCAGGGTTGTATTGTTTTTGGAGTAATCCTCCCAACACTGCTGGTAACATGTAAGGAAGGGAAAGGGAAGGTAAGGTTACTTGGGTTTGATTAGTTGACCGGCCGGCCGGATAACTGGCTGGAGGTCAACACCGGGAAATGGCTTGTCAAGATCAGTTACGGAAAATCTACTTTGGATCCAACCAGCCTGAAAATAGCCGGTCCAAAGAGCACAAACCAACCAACAGGAAAAAAACAAAAAAAAACTGGAGTCAAACGGGGAGATGCAGCCCTTTCTTTATGATCATTAAAGAAATAGTAATAAGAAAAATAAATAAGAAAAAGCATGCACTACTGCACTGTAGCGCCTTAAGAGCGGACAGTGTCAGGGAGAAGATTGATTTTACATGAAGGGGAATCTAACAATCAAAGAGGGAATCATTTTGAAAATTGATTTTGGTACAATAGTGTACCCTAGATAACACACACACACACAAATAGCAAAGCAAAGCAAAGCAAAACTTTATTTATATAGCACATTTCATTCCAGGCGGAAGCACAATGTGCTTCACAGAGCGTGAGCTACCACGGAAGTTACAGCCAAAAAAACTATGTGGATAGTGTACAAGATAAAACATTAGACAAAAGTAAACACAATTAAAATAAACACATAAATAATACATGTGAGTTAAATCCATTAAGAAAGTAGGAATATAATAAAATAATTAACCAGCAACCGACCAGTAAAAATAATAAGACGTGAATTAAATCCATTAGAAAGTAAGAATAAAATAAAATAAAATAATAATTAAGACCAGCAATTGACCAGTAAAAATAATCAGACACGTGAGTTAAAAACCATTAGAAAAAAGTAAGAATAAAATAAAATAGAATAGAATAAAAATTAATAATTAAGACCAGCAAACCAGACTACTGAAAGGTGCAGCTAAAAAGGAATGTTTTCAGTTTAGTTTTAAAAGACGATAGCGTTGGAGCACACCTAATATGATTGGGTCCAGCGGCTTGGAACATAAAAGCTAAAAGCAGTTTCGCCAGTTTTCGTGGAGACCCGGGGAATAACCAGACGGCCTGTTCCAGATGACCTGAGGGGTCTAGCTGGTTCATAGCTCACAAGCATGTCAGAGAGATATTGGGGTGCCAGACCATGTAAGGCCTTAAAAACAAGCGTTAAAATTTTTAAATCAATTCTAAAATTTACTGGAATAATAATAATAGTAATAATAATAATAATACCTTTATTTATATAGCGCTTTTCAAAACAAGTTACAAAGCACTTTACATACAATTAGAAAAAAAGCAATGGGCAAACAGTAAATAAAACTATTATGATAAAATACAACAAAAGATAATAAAACAAACAGTAGAATAAAAAAACAAACAAACAGTAAAATATATAAAAAGCAAGTCTAAAATAGTGAGCTTGTAGAATTGACTTAAAAGAAGACAATGTGTTAGCTTCTCTGATCTCCTCCAGCAGGTCATTCCATAACTGAGGGGCCCGAACAGAAAAGGCCCGATCACTTATAGTTTTAAGGTTAGACTGAGGAATGGCCAGGAATGACCTATCAGAGGATCTCAGGTTCAGGAGTTCAGGAGGTCAGCTATATATTCCGGAGCTAACCCTCTACGAGCCTTAAAAGTGATCATTAGAATTTTAAAATCTATTCTAAGACGGACTGGGAGCCAATGAAGTGATTTTAAAACCGGTGAGATGTGTTCTCTCTTGTTGGACCTGGTTATGAGTCTGGCTGTGGCATTTTGAATCAGCTGAAGTTTAATGAGGTTTTGTTGTGTGAGGCAGGAGAAGAGTGCATTGCAGTAATCTAACCGGAGTGAGATGAAGGCATTAATTACTGTTTCTAAGTTCTTGGCAGATAAGAATGACCTAATTTTTGAAATTTTTCGAAGTTGGAAAAAACATGATTTGACAACAGAATTAATATGCTGGTCGAAATTGAGATGGTTATCAAAGATGATACCGACGTTTCTACAAGAGTTAGTAATGTTAGATGAGAGGGGACCAAGATGGGAGGAAATGTAATTCTGTGATGAGTCTGGACCTATGATAATGATCTCGGATTTTTCTGAGTTTAAGTGAAGCCAGTGTAACAACCTCAGCACAGGTGTTATATGGTTGTATTTCCTTTGTCTAGCCGACTGGAAACAAAAGCATGGACGAGTTTTTCAGTTTTTCCTCCTGGGATAAAAAGTTCCTTACCTTCGTGATATTTCTTAAATGATAAAATCCGGTTTTAATTATGCTGCTAATGTGGCTCTGGAAAGTGAGGTCAGCGTCCAGGATGACGCCAAGGTTTCTGACCTGTGTGACACTTTCCAGAGACAGTTGTGACAATTTAAAAGAGAGTTCCTGTCTGTTAGCCTTTGCCCAGATAACCAGGATTTCCGTCTTTAAAGACGATGAACATAGAGGTTGATTATGTATGTATAAAGCGGATGAAGATAGAAGTAATTATTGAAGTTGTGTATGATGGACACTGGGGTGGATAGTTGGACTATAAACATTAAGTTCATTGATTAAGTTTAGAAAAGGGGTAGGACCAAATAAGTATTTTACTTCTTTCTACTCCATTTCGGAATTGTAATATTTTTTTATTTATGTTGTTTATTGAGAATTTGTTGTATATGTTTACTGTTAATTTTATTGGTTATTGTGGTTTTGTCTTATCTATACTGTATATCTATCTATCTATATATATATATATATATATATATATACATTTTTTTTTTTTAACATGTTCGAAATAAATCTATTCTATTCTATTCTATTCTATTCTATTCTATTCTATTCTATATGCGTGTCATTAGCATAATTATGGTAACACACATTGTGTTTCTTGATAAGTTGGCCCAGAGGCAACAAGTACAAACTAAACAATAATGAGCCTAAAACTGACCCCTGGGGAACACCACATGAGATAAGATTTTTTTTAGAGCTAAATACACACACGCACAGATACACATTTCATTTCAGCGCCTCTGAAAAAAATGATTGCTAAAAGCACAAGCACAAGGAAAAACAAACATGGCTATTTAAAGGCTGACAAGTATCTCTTCTCTCTCTCACTATCTAATGTGTCTGCTGTGAAGGAGCTTTCAGTGATACTGGAGCTGTAAGTGCACAGCCTGGTGTTGCATGAAGGAGGACAGAGGGAGGGAGTGGAAGTTATGAGTGGAGGGATGGAAACAGTCAGAAGCTACCATTGATATTACGCTACTATCAGCTAAGATGAAAGAGCGGAAGGGAGCTATTTTAAGAACGGTGTGTGTGTGTGTGTGTGGGGAAGGAGGGTGGATGGTGAGGAGTCGGCTGTTACTCTTGATATAACATGAGAAAAATGACATAATTATGTAGCATAATATGTATAATGCAAACATTTGGATTCAAAGATGTTTAAAGAAAATGCTCTGTAGACTTCTTGTACAAAAACTGGAATGGACACAATGTTGCTGTTTTTTCTTTTTCTTTCAGCACACCATATTTTCGTAAAGAAATCTGGAAAACCAGTCGGAGCGATGCCCCGAAAGGTGAAAAGGCTGCGGCCGAGCCATTTATTTCCTCCCTCCCCACCCCTTCGCTGTCTGTATCTCTGTGGGATTTAAACTCGTCTCCGGACTCTGAAAAATCCATCCATGTCACAGGGGAGTGATTGGCCGACACCGACACACACCTCATTACCCAAAATCCTCCAGCTGCTTCTCCTTGACTGAACGCACTGCTGACACTAGGTCTAGCGAAAAGCCTTTTAGGCCCTACACTGACCAGTGTGTATATCTGTGTGTATGTGTGTGTGTGTGTATCACCCTCAGTTTGGGTTTATCCTTCCACCAACACATAGGTATGTTTGCTACCTTCCTGATACAGATGAACTGTAATGGGGGCTTTTAAACATCAACCTATATGTTTGTGTGGATCATGTATGTTGTATGAGATGTGCGGCAGAGCTATGCAAATTCAAACCTCCCATTTCCATACAGACTGTGAGAAAAAAAACAAGTTTATTAAAAATGAATTGTGGAGAAGCATTGTGACTTGTGGATACCCATAACTAAAAGCATGAACCTGTGAATTAGATTGCAGAAAGCATCTCAGTATGTGCGCGCCTGCCTGTTTTCTATTTCAAATCAGCTTTGCTCTATAATTTTGATGCACAGTTTTCTGAGCTTGTCATTGAATGACCTCCATCACCGAGTTCAGATACATCTCT
Organism: Centroberyx affinis; assembly: GCF_046629955.1. NCBI lineage: Eukaryota > Metazoa > Chordata > Actinopteri > Beryciformes > Berycidae > Centroberyx > Centroberyx affinis. The sequence continues at coordinate 140,510 of NW_027279258.1, read as the reverse complement.
CGGGTAAACAGTCTAACCTATTTCTGCTGCATTTTGACTACGGTTTGTCATTGTATCTGCAGTTCCTTAAAGTCTATAAAAGTTTTTAAATATTCTGTCTAAGTTTAAGTCCTTAAAAAAACATTCAAAAGTCAGAGGTCTTTTTCACCATGCGATGGCAGGTTTCTTCGCACCGCATGTTCACTCTTACCATGCATTCACGCTGCAAGCAGCTTGATTGACGGGTCGCTCTATTCTGACCTATTGTTGGCGGTATGGGGAGCTCTGATTGCATCTGTGTAGTGGTCTGCAGCTGAGCTTTGAAGAGGCATTACACAAGTGCTAATTTGGTAGCATTAATCAAAAATAAAGAATAAGGACCATCGACCCCTGTGACCCCAACAATGGATGCAACTTTTCTCCAAGCATCGTTTTTGAGACGTTTATTCCTAGTCCTTTCAAATAAATATTAAAAATAAGTGTGAAGCCTTGAATGGCTGGAATCTACTTCTGCACTTGCCAGGCAGAACTATTGTTGAACAAAACAAAATCACAGAAATCTGGTTGGCCGTTGACGACTGATGGCGGTGAAAAGTTCAGCCGTGGCCAACTTTTCTTGGCTGACAAGCTTATTTTTTTTGTGATCAACAATTTTTATTTTTCAAAATACAGGACACAACAAACACACCAACAACAACAGGGCGGCATACTAACAATAATGTTTGAAAAATTGAATAATACATTTTAACAGAATAAGAAACTGTGGCAGTAATAAATAAGAATAAGAGACAGACATTCCCAAGCAAAAAGCAAATAACAGTAGACTGAAAAGAAAAGAAAAACAAACAGTAAAACAAAACCATGTATTGTATACAGCCATCCAATTCTACTAACTTCTAAAGCTGGCCCGCTCCAGGTACGATATTACTGGGTATGAGGGAGTGTGGGAGAGGGGAAAGCCCTTCTTTTAAGGTAGTCCCTTATGGATACAGCTATGCCTGACCATGCCTGCACAGTAGCAGGCTTGGCTCCATTGAATCGTGCTGTTGTACACTCAAGACATGCTATACTCTGGTAGGACGCCATCCAGCATTGAATCAAAGGGAGATTGGGATTAAACCACAGTGTCAGTATGGTCTTTTTCGCTGCTGTAAGGCCTGCCAGCAATAGCCTACGCTGATTAAATTGAAAGACAAAGACGAGTCGCCATTGAGCAGACAGAGGCAGGGATTAGGCAATATTGTAGATCCTAATAACTCTGGCGTTGAGATAACATGAGTCCAAAAATCTCTGATCAGTGAGCATTTCCAAAACATATGCATTGTTGTGCCCGGTGTCTGAGCCTGGCAGTGTGTACAGTTAGGACTAGCAATTAGTTTCATCTTAAAACATTTGAGAGGTGTAGCATACGCTCTGTGAATCATCTTGAAGTGTACGAGTTGATGCGCAAGATTTTTAGAGGTACTACTTAAGTTGGACCATACCGTTTCCCACTCTGGTTCCAGACTGACGCTGTGGAGTTCCCTGTCCCATACCCTTTCAACTGCCAGTGTCTTACTAGAACGATTAAGCAGAGAGTTATATATATGCGTCACTGTCCCTCGAGAACCCCGCCCAGGACCAATCCACTCCTCCATAGGGTGCTCTGGCAAGGGCCTATTCCAGGGCACCCCATATGTCTTCATTGCAGATCTCAGTCTCAAGTATAGAAAGTAAGAGGTGCCTGGTAAATCATATTCCTCCCTAACATCTTCCAGAACAGCAAGGCTTGTTTGTCGTGCTTAACAGGCAGATCCCTAGCTCCCTTCAAAATGGTCTCACGGTCAGAGTAGTCCAGCAGTTTGAAGATTAGAGTGCGAGTGCGGTTAGCGTCCTTTTCTGAGCTGACTCTACTGTAAAGTCTGTTGGCTGTCTCTATGCGGATAACCCGATCTCCCATTGAAGGTATCCATTTTGGCAAGTTAGCACTCAGAAAACCAATGCCGTCCGACCCTTCCTCGCCTTCCTTTAGCCCGACCAGTCTCACGTTGGACCTCCGGCTACGGTCCTCCATCTGGGTGATCTTCGAGGTGAGTTCCCCCACTAGATGCTGGAGATCATTAGCTTGATGCTTGCTAGCTCACTGTAGCCTGTAGCGCGTCAAACTTAGCTGAGTTGCTCTGGATAGCTTTGTGTGAGGACTCGAGATCTTTGGCCAATGCACTCACATTATCCTTGGTGTGTTGAATTTGACGCGTTAGTTCTGTTAACTGTGGAATGAGAATACTGTTGACCGCTTCTTTCACTGCCCACTGGATAAACGTGCTGAGGTCTGCTATGCTAGCAACGCGGTGCTAACAGCGTTAGCAATGGCGATCTTCTTGGGCATCGTAACCATGGGTTTTTTCTTCAACAGCGACATACTGTCGCCTTCCTGTTTGCCCCCAGGCTGTCCTTGAGACATTATGCTGCGATGTGTTATAAAATTGGTCGGTAGAATAAATGAAAAAGGAGTTTTAGGGGTTGTCAATGGGAGATTTTTGCAGTGGTCTTACATCTTATTCATTAAAAAGGTCTTACAAATCTTAAACTGGGCTTCTTTAAACCTGCAGATTGCTAAGAGTTGAGGTCAGTTTGTGTCAGTGTGAAGACAATAACGGCAGATAAAGGTCAGACAGCCTATATATCTTTGTGTGACCATTTAACCCCCTACAGTGGATATGAAGTGTGACGTATAGCTCTTCTACACAGTGCTACCAAACCTCTTTCTTGCCCATGCTGAACGGTGTGTGTGTGTGTGTGTGTGTGTGTGTGTGTAGGTATGTGTACCTGGGTGCATGTGCATTTGAGCGCGCCCATATAATTATTCCACGGCAAAGCCACCAATCTTTCCCCCAAGCTTCAGGCAACGCTTCTTCAACCACATACAGTTTCAAAGTTTTCCCAGAAGGCTTTGCCTTTGCTCCCGCTGTCTCAGAAGACTCCCGCTAACACAAGGTGGAGTGGAATTTATGCTGTTCATATGCTAATAGTGGAGACGGCAACACCCCGAGGTGCTCCGTATCCCAATAGCCTGCTAAACAGAGACGACAGATAGGCTGAGCAATGGGGTCAGACGAGCAGTTCACATGCTGAATGTGTGTGTGTGTGTGTGTGTGCTGCTAGAAACATTAATATGTTTTAGTATGTTTTAGACACATGCAAGCACATACAAATCATGTGAGTAGCACTAAACACTAGTTCCCATCGTTACAAATGTTGTGTGTGTGTGTGTGTGTGTGTGTGTATGTGTATTACTGCACCTATACAAGGCCAAGTAAGGACAGTGAAGGAAAGGAGGGTGAATTACGTCTTATGGATTGCTAAAAGGGCTTCAGCTTTAGCCACACACACACACACACACACACACACATCACACCACACAGTGCTGCTGAGATATCCCATCCAGCATTTAAACACCTGCAAGAGGATTTCCTCTCAGAGCAGAGCCAACAGTCTATCTGCCAGTATATCTGATTGTGTGTGTGTGTGTGTGTGTGTGTGTGTGTGTGAGTGTGTGTGTGTGTAAGCTGTATCCTGTATATCTCTCAGACCCGCTAAGCAGTGCTAAACCCAAGCTGCAGAGAGAAGCCTGGGAGCTGTACACCACCGCCGTCTAATCCTAACGACGACTCCAAACTCCAACTTACTCCACCTACTGTAGCATATTCTCAACATACATCCACTTATTAATCACTCTAAATAATTACTACTATGGTTAATTGAACTTGTTATTATCATGCAATTAACTGAAATGGCCAAAAGTGCATATCATGCCATCTGGTGCAGACCTCAGGTAAGACTCGACAACAAAACTTGTTCTAAAAGCATTATTATTATAAATTATATGAATGATAATTTGGCCTGCAGGGCAGTCTGTAGGTCAGTGGACTGGGCTGCATGCCTTGTTCTTGCACTGTTGCAGGTTTGAATCTAACCAATTTTCCTGGATGCTGCAACTATGCCATGTGTAGCATTCTTAAACACCAATATATCATGGTCAAATTAATTGTGATACCTTGGTGTAATTACCATAAACAAATGAGACCTTGGTGGAGGTGATTGGTAGCCTCTATCTCACTCCAGTGGTATTGTTAGTGCTAGTGTTTCTCAAAATTAAAACTACATTTCACATAAATTTATTGAAATTTATTGAAAATTTTCTGGTACAGGATATAAATCCTTCACACCAGACTCTACAACGCAAAACAAACAACCATACAAGAAAAAATACCACAATATAGTTTTTTTTTTAAATTACAATAATTTCACAGATAATCACAAATAATCACAAATCAGCTTTATAATTATGTAAAATATCCTTTGTTGACCAGAATTTATCCAATCTATTTTTAAAAGAATTAACTGAAGGAGCCTGCTCGTTCCATGCTCTTACAGCAAGAATGAAGAAGAAGAAGAAGAAACACCTTAGTTGAAATAATTTTAATGAGTACCCTCTTAACTCATACCTATTATTCCAAAAGTGGATGACAGGCTTGGCTGTGATATCATATATTCTGTGAACAAGCTTATAGACCTCAATCATGTCTCCTCTATATCTCCTGTATAGAGTTGGTAGTTGTAATTTTCTTAAACTCTCTTCATATGACATCTCTGCCAGACCTGGAATTAGTTTGGTAGCTCTTCTCTGAACCTTTCATGAAATTTTTCTATATATTTTAATTTATAAGGACACCAGACGGAACTTGCAAATTCAAGATGAGATCTCACCAAGGATTTATATAATGTTTATATAATGTCCTTTTCCTCCTTCACTTGCTAAACCACCAATTCTCAAACTGTGTAATTAACCGTGTTGATACTTGTTTTCCCAGTGTGTAAATGTTTACATTTTTCTGGATTTAATTTCAGTAACCACCGATCACACCAATTACTCATGCTATGGAGATCTTCTTGAAGATGGGCTGTATAAATCCTGTTGCTTCCTGATCCAAGAGGATCCTTGCTTCTTCAGTCAAAGATTGTCTTTGCTGAAGAGGATAAACAAATCGGATGTGATATTTCCAACTGCCATTTCCCTCCTAAAATACAGTGTAGCGGCCGGTAGAGGCTGCTAATCTCCTCAATAATTGTCTCCTTTGTTTTCAGTAATTATACTAATATTGCAAATTCATGTGGTAATGATTTACTGATGTTAAAATGCTGCATGTACGACCTTTAACATCTGACTCTCCTATCATGCCCTGCCAGTGTGCCATCTCCCCTCGATTCTGATCCCCATTTTATGCCAACTTCTATGGGAAGTGCCTAGCTATGGCACAGCTCCACTCCGACTGTCAACCGCTCCCGTCGGGGTATAAATCATAATCTATCAGTTTCGCAGGGAAAATATTTACGGAGAGTGGGGGGGGGGGACCTTCACTTCGCCGCGAGACTGGCGACCTTCGACTCTCTGTGCCTGTCACATAAGACATTCATAACATATTACACATTCTATAGCTGGCCTTCTGGAAGCCATCTGTCTTCATGTGCGCACGGCGTCGAGGAGGGGCTGATAGGTATTCACCGTGTCAAAGGAGGTGCATTGTGAAACCGAACGGGAGTCAGGATGTGCTGGTTTAATGTCAGATTCTCTTCTGCCTTCTAGTGTGATCCCTGTCTCTCTCTGTGTTATTATCTTTTTTTTTTTTTTTACCTTTATTTATCCAGAGAAAAAAACCACTGAGCTCCATGCTGTTTCTCAGCAACACACAACACATTCACACTGGGAGCTGCCCAGTACAACCACAGTCTTCTACTCTCACCTCTTTCCTTCTTCCTCTCCTTCAGTCAGAGCCCAGGTGTTGCCGCACACAGCCTCCGTGGCACGAGTGACCGAAACACTTTCTGATAGTTTTTCTTATTTCACGCCGCATTTGGGACGACGCTCCATCAATTAAGTCGGCGGGCCAGTCAAAAGCGTCGCCTCGTATCCTTCATGCCTCCGGCCCGCACCGCGTTTCCAGCCCCCCCGCGTGTGGTCCTGCCCATGAATCTTAATCTTGTATCCAAACAGTCGCCATCAATTATCCTGGCTGCTACCGCTAACTCTTCCCCTGCCGCCCATTTTCCCCATTAAAAAAAAAAAGGAAAAAAAGCCTTTTTTCCCTCCTCGCTGCGACAGAATTGCCTCGCCCGCTTACCCAAGAAATGATTTCTCAGCAGGCTTGTGGACCGGGGGTGCCTGCACCGCAGTGCCACAGGTGGAACATATGAGTGGTTGTATGTGTGTGCGCGCACGTGTTTGTGTGTAAGCATGTGCGATTGTGTGTGCGTGGGGATGGGGGTGGGTGGGTCGGTATTAATGGCTTGTCCCAGTCAATTTCCAGGGCCCACGCTTCCCTTTCCCAGGAAAACAAGTTTGGGAGCAGACAGCTCATCAGGCTGACTAGAGACCAGCAGGCCAGAAAGAACCAGAAAAAACCCCCAACAAAAAGCAGAAGTGAAAGACTTAGCAGGAATGCCAGCAACACTTAAATGTTCAACCAGAGTGAGAAATCAGCAACAATGGTAATAGCCATAGCTAAAAAGAAACTGCCAAATGGGAATTGACACATGATTTTCTTTCAGGTCTTGAATGTGTCAAACAGTAGTCAAGAATCTAAGAATGAATAATGCACATACTGTACAACTTACTGTATAATCCTCTTCCATCATCCGCGTAAATCTTTATTCCACAGGTAGAGCGTCTCCTCTCAGCCTGTCAGCCTGTGACACCATTTGTCATTCAGAAGCCCGCATGCTACATACAACAAGACATGTTTCCCGCTGTCAGCACGCTAAGGTAATTTATTCCATTAAACCACTGGAACACACTGACAGGCAGACAGGCTGAGTGTATATGTGCGAGACATCAAGATGACAAGAAAGGCGCCGCTGGAGGCATCTGAAGAGACGTCTGATTGCATCACTGTCCCTCATCGCTGCTACCCACAGTGCCTCTGTGTGGCTGTCAATAAGGCCCGGTTTACAATGGGATTCCGAACAAATTTGCCGATCAATGCGCAATATGTAAACAACTTGACAGCGAGTGTAGCGTGCTAAACAACCTGGCTTTCCTCGGTAAAGGCTCAACACTCTGTTGGCCCGAACTTCACTATGTGATGCATTTCCCCAAATCCAGCTACCTGGAGGCATGGCTTGCAGGCAAAGCCTCTAAAAACACTGGTGCAATCTGACTTCTTAAAGGCCCAATGCAGATTATAAGCATAGAGTTTTGAGGAAGATGCTCTCTTAGTGGGACGTATGCTTTTTGGGATTCCCTTTGGATGACCTTTCTATGCATATTCTGTGCATTTATCCCAATTTTTGTTCTTTCCTACTGAATTGACACCCACTTCCAAAGAGCACCTATCCATTCCACACTGAGGAATAATTCAACTCAAAATGCAGCTCAATTAAACACCATCAAACTAAAAAAAAAAAAGAAATGAAAAATAAAAATGAAAGCAACCTTTCTAAAGCTTCAAAGTAAACTCACGTCTAGCTGTTCTGTACTGCCAGTCTTTGCATCAAGAGCTCTGACAGAATGAAGAAGCTTCTTCAATACCTTGTTTTGCTGTTTGGCCGTGGGGCTGAACTTTTAACAATAAACCTCTGCAAAACAGAATGGCCTTCCACAGCAGCATTACAGCAACATTTAAAATGAAAGTATCCCGGAGCCACATCTGCACCAGATAGTAAATAGTGAATATTTTAACTGTCTGGCTATGAATGGAGTATGCTGATCACTCTTGCTTGCAATGGTAAGTTATTAACCTTGGAGGATAACAATGACTGACAGTTCTCATCTCCATACAAAACTTGTTCATAAAACTTAGCCATGTAATAATCCATAAACCATAATCTGTGATTTTCTTTGCCTTTTTGATGACTGTATTTTAGAATTTTGAATCAATCACGCAATCAAATACACAATGTTAAAGAACAAGCCGCAAGTAAGACACTATTATTCCACCATAACATACAATTATGATACTCTACAATATTAAAGGTCACTACTGTCTTCTTCCTTTCTTCCAAGTAACAAACAAAGGTATGGATGACTTTCTCCTCGACTTTCTCCCTTGCTTTTTTCTTTTTGTCATGACCAATAGAACTAAGAAAATAATAGAATAATCAATTCATCGAACAAAATAGCCACCAGCTTAATTGATCATCAGCATAATCATCGGTGGCAGCCCTAGGTGTTTTACACTCAACTGGCCAAAAAGTGTGCCGTGCTTATTTATTGCACCGCACACCGCCTCTGCCTCTGCTGTCCTTGTCCCCGTCCGTCGGATTACTTTTAATCTGCAGCAGGACCACCCTTTCATCCCGGCCCCGGATCGATTATAATTTGTTTTGAGGGTTAGCGGATGAATGTAAATAGCCAGGCACTGACGCTTAAAAAGATATAGGCTAACGTTCAGGCGGGCCAAGCAATCAGCCGGGATGCAGAGGGTGAATTCACTGTTGGCTGTAATCTATGCTCTTATTAGAGGAGAGTGCAAATACATCTTGTAATACAATAATGCACTCGGCGATAAATTGCCAAGTGGCGGGGAACTGCAGTGGTTGGGGAAAATAAGAGAGTGTGTGTGTGTGTGTGTCTTTGTACATGTCTTTGTACATGTGTGCGTGTTTGTGTGTTTTGTATATCATCTGAGAGGGAGAGAGAGAGAAAGAGAGAGGATTGCTCACGCTGTAGGTAAGTTTATATTCTCCTCACTCACCTACAAGATACTTGAATCAAATTGAGGCAGACCTGGTCTCTAAATCCCCTATCCAGCCCTAAGACCCCCCGCTGCACATTATGTAGATCAACATACACTTTTCCCTGGGACACGCTAGACAATATTCCCTCTGAGATGAAAAGAGAGCTTCTCTGCGGAGGCGGTGACCTCAAGCTAAGGTTAAAGGTGCACTGCGTAATCCAAGACTTATCTTTACCAAGAAATTGCAACATGGACAGGTCTCTGGCACAGTTTACGGTGGCCTGTGATTGACAAAAAACAAATAAAGTCACATTTCTCAACAGATTCTCAATAGATGCTAATTAGAGGGTGAACTGATTAGAATTTGGTGGTCAAAGGTCAAGGTCACTGTGACCTCACAAAAGATGTTTTTGGCCGTAACTCAAGAATTCATACGTTAATTATGACAAAATTTCACACAAATTTTATATCCAAAAGTTCAAAGGTCAACTTCACTGTGACATCATGTTTTGCTTACCACTGTAGCTGAGAAAATGATCTTGGGTCATTCTACAAAAACGGAGGAAGTGCTGTCACTTACTTTTGCAGACACCAAAATCCTTTAAGTTGACCTAATAATCACATTAATTATATATGTTCAATAAATAAAGACTGTCCTTGCAATGATATTATTGGTGGAGGCATACAACCACGAGGCGGTTATTTCTAGTTTATAATATCCTGTTGATACCAGGAGCTGTGTCCTTTGCTTTCTTTGTGATAAACCTGTTTGTTAGAGCTCGACTGGTCGGGCTTCAAAGCTGATACGATCACAAGGGTTTTCTTCAAGCCTACACCTTATGCCTTGCTTCCTATAAGACAGTGTGGAAAGTCCTTGTAGTCGAAATATGATTCTGATGTTGACAAATCCAGACTGAAACCTCCAAAATCCTAGGAATAACTTGTGCAACGCTTGAGACAATTTCCGATTTAAATGCCTAATCTGCTCGTCTTTGCCAGGCATTTTAATTGGCTGTTCCTCTAGATGGATGCGAGCCACCCGTTTATGTACAGGACACAGCACAGCGGAGGATGGCGATGATGAATACCTAGAGCGCTGAAACAATCAGGTCCCTCAGCATAAACGCCACCGTCCAGTGAACTCGAACAAAAAACAGCCCACTTCCACTCCTTCCATACACTCTTTTTTTTTTTTATTGTTTGTACAGCTAGCGGCACGTTAATAAAAAAAAATAAAAAAAACACGACGGGGGCAGATGCATCTTTGTTAAACCGTATACGTCTGGGCGGCTCCTCGGTTATTCATTAACGGTGTTCCGGTGGTCCGCTGTGTAATTGTTTCCGCCGCCGCACTGGAAGCAGCCGGGCCAAAAGGAGCTGAGTATTCATTTTCCTCGGCCACGGCCAAGGGATTAGATGTGCTTTCCCCTGGCGAGGCTGTTTGGCAGCCACACTTATCTGCAGCGACTTACAAGGCTTATTGAACATTAGCATGCAATTATCTTTGATGGTCTAACTTTCCTGCTGGCTGACAAGACCCAATCATTCTCTGTTAGGACTCTTCTGAGGGCGCGGCGTGAATATCAAGGTGCGAGGCAAGCAGAGGAATAAGAATGTCATCTAGCAGAGATCGACTCTCAATGAGGCTGGGGATGCACAAGAAGACTTTTGAGATCCAAACCCATTTTGAAAATGCATTGTATCATGCGCAGCTGTGGATTTCACAGATTGGTTTGTCTCTCAGTTATAAATATGCTCACACTAGACAAATCAGGCAAGGTGAGGTATCACACACTTAATATAACTGAGATTTTCTGACACATCACTGATGGCAGGACCTCTAACCTCATGAGAAATCATGTGATACAACATGAATCAGTATATATTAAAATGTACATTAAAGCAATGTGCATTAGTATGTAACTATGCAAAGTATCATTAGTACCAATCCTCGCGTCTTTTTGAGTATCGATACCAGCACCAAAAGTACTGATACTATAAAAGCTTATATCCCTTTTTGGGTTAACACATTTTTATTTCATCCTTTACTATATAACTGTCATGGCACACCATCTCCCTATTGGCTGTCCTGCATGGCTGTCAGGCTAAGGGGGCGGGTTTACCTAATCAAGGGGCCAGTGGAAGTTTGAAAGGGGGAGACTCCGAACAGGTGGGGGATCGGGTTTTTCGAAAGGCAAATTTGAGTGTCGTGACAGAGACGGAGGGTCCGTCAAGTTTTCCCCTCTCCTAACGGAGTTTTGTTTTCAAATTGTCCGCGTGTTACATGTCTCCAAATGAACTGTCAAGTGAGCACCAAAGCCAAACGGTGTTGAACCACGGAGAGCGAGCTGGCGAGCTGGCGAGTGACGAGCACCGGATCAGTGCCGGGGCTGCGAGGCAACAGATAAGCCCACACACATCACCTTTAGCCTGGCAGCCGAACGCTCATCTCTGGGAATCACAAGCACGGGCGACCAAGCCCTGGAAGCCCGTGCTTGTGATTCCCAGAGGAAGCCCCAGACACGAGTGTTAATATCCTGAACAATAACTCTGTTCCCAGGGTTGTGTTTGCCGTGACATAATCTATATACTCTACAGTATATGTATTGTTGACTTTGCCAATCCATAAACAAAAGATGCCCTGCATTTACATTTTAGTGTAATTAATATATTCATATTTAGTAAATCATTAGGTTAGAGTCCAGAGTTTTCCAGATTTAGCCTCATAATATGACTATTCATCATATTAACTCATGAATTCTAAAGAAATATCCCCATTTCAGTACATGAGCAGCTTTTAATGATGAAAAGTATCGGTATTGATATCAGCGATCCTAGTCTTAGTATTAGTTGGTATCAGATCAAAATCTTTGTACAATTTCATTTAATTCAGCATTGGGTCTTAAAATATTATTTAATGCAAAACAAGTGAAAAAATCCACTTCTTTCCAGTGCAAATCCACTTGTTTAAAGAATCTTCTTGCCTGATACTCGTGTGGTGATCTGCCTTAATCTGCTTCGCTTCAAGATACAGACACTTGTTTCCAGACAATCCCTCAGGCAAGTGAAACGGCACTGGAAACAAGTGGAATTATCTCACCCCACTGGCAGAAATGTCCTCTTAATTGAAGAAAAAAAACAAGATTTTAAGACTTGGCACGAGTCTAAACGCCTCGTTGAGATGGACATTGCCCTCAGTGTGACCATCTACAGCTTTTAATTGGATACCGCTGCATCTGCCGGCTTTTAACGCCCGAATCCCGCCTGTCTGAACCGCACAGGTCCGCTGATCCCAGACTGGCTCCGGGAAGCTGCTAATAGCTTTATCAGGGCTGAGGTCGGCTTTCGCTCTCCCCGATTACCGCCGAGCCCCCAGACGCCTTCAATTACACACAACTCTACTCCCCTCTGGATCGCTTAACTCCCTCCGCCCGTCCCTCCCTCTCTTATGTTTCCCTTCCTCTGTCTATCACCCATTTCCTCTGATTACCTCAACGCTCTCGGACCGCATTGAGTCACCTATCAGAGAGAGTAAGAGAGCGAGGAGATCAATTCCCCCCCCCCCCCCCCCCCCGTCCCGTCCCGTCGGCGATCAATAATTGGTCGAGGGAGTGAAAGGGAAGAGGAGGCAGCTCTATTGATGATGGAAGCGATGTTGTCACACCTGATTTTCTCTCTATGTCTTGTTCACCTGGGGGCTTCGTGACAATGTCAGTATTGATTCCAATTGGCCGGCGCTGCCTAATTCAATAAAGGCAGAGATGTAGTGTGGAATCAAAGGTAATTATCTGCTGTTGGCGCTTTGACTGCAGACGATGCTGTAAACATACACTGAGAGCTGACAATATTTGGCGTTGATGATAATATACCAGGAAATCAGGGACTGGTTTGGAAAAAAATGTCAGTGTGAGTGTGTGTGTGTGTGCGTGTGTGTGAGTGACTGCAGGGGCAGGCGGTGCAGCCGAGGTAGTGACCCTGTCCATCAGCAGCATGCGAGGTCATTGCGTCCTCTTCGGCACGCACACACACACTCACACACACACACACACAGACACACACACACGCTAGTGAAGCGAGACTGTGTCCAGGAGAGGTTTATGACCGATGACCCCCTCCCCGGTAATGGATTATTAACTACAGTCTGGCTGTCAGCACAGGGAGGGAGAGCGAGAAAGAAGAAAGAGACAGAAAGAGAGATCCTTCATTAACTGAGGTATTGCAACACACACACACACACACTGCAAGTATTTACTGTCAGTGTATTTATAAGATTTGGCAGTACTTCATGACAATAAAGCATACTGAATTGAACTGGATTTAAATTTAAAAAAATCACTTCGATCTCTTGGTTGGTTTGGTTGCTTGTAATATTTCGTGATCTAGGAATTGAAGCGTCCCTAAAATAATGTAAAATGAAATGAAGAGAGGGAGAGACAGACAGAGAGAGGCAGAGAGACGCAGATGGAGAACGAAAGAGAGAGAGAGAGACACAGATGGGTAGTGAGACAGAGAGAGGTAGTGAGGATTTTAGTCAGAGGACAGTGATGTGATACAGTATAGATCTCAAGGGGAGGCTAAGTGGGGCACTTTTAATCTGAAACCATACCATTGACTCCCGCGGCTAAACCGCCGTCCCTAAGTCCTCCGACTGGACGGCGGCCAGTCGACGCTACAGGGTCTCCCTCCCGCCCCTGCTGCTCGGAAAAGATTGAAGGTGGCAATCCTCGAGTTCCTCGTTTTGTTTTGTTTTGAATTTGCCGACGTCTTTGGTGCTAAACGGTCACTGTTGTGACGTTTTGGCACTGCAATTCCCAGCGACCGCTTGTCAAGTTTGTAAATGTTGGATGTGCAGTTAATATGCAAACAGAGCATGGATTTTGATGATTCATAGGTACAGAGGGAGGATTAAGATGGCTGACAGAGAGAGAGAGAGAGAGAGAGAGAAAGAGCAAATGAGAGAATACAAAATATTTATTGCAGTTACTTGAACACTTTTTTAAATAGAGGTGACATATTTGGTACCAAGCGCTCATTGCTGTGGTGTTTCTGCACTGCACTTCCCAGAGATCACTTTATTCCAAACAGACCGCTCTCACACTGATTTAATTGGCATGTAGACACAACAAAACACAATTAAGCATCACTGAGCTTTGTCTAATGTTTTGCATAATTCAATTTCAGTGTGATATTTAGAGGGGGTAATAACAATAGTAACAACTTTTTTTTATTGCTAGCTGCAATATGACCACTGAAATTGAACTAGTAAATTGTTACACCACACATTAATGGGGAAATCAATACTAATGTAATGTGTTTCCATCCAGCACTGGTAATAGATGACTTCATTGATTAGTTTGATTTCGGTCAAGCTGAACCTAACTATTGTAGCTGTATCTGCTTATATCAACGGAAGCACATCATCATGTGGATCTAAAGGTCAAATCAAAGCAGCAGCTGTCCAGCAGTGAGGAAGAATGAGTGTCTTGTTGCCTCAGCAATGGAAACAGGTGCCAGATGTGGAAATGTTATGTCACACTGTAGAACACACACACACACACACACACACACACACACACACACACACACAGACACTGACGGAAGACAAAGAGCTTGTTGAGCAATAACTGCGCTATGGCCTCGCTAGTTGTGCTTCCTGACACACAATTAGATGTTAATGAACAACAAGTCACAAAGAATGAAGCTCAGAAAGCCTGCTTCCATCTGCTGGGTTGGGCTAATGAAGTGCCTGGCACAGAGCACCTGGGAGGGGAGAGGAGGCTTGCATATGTGTGAGTGTGTGCACGTATCCACATACATGCACACACACCCACATACATGTACACACACTCAGGGCATGCAATCAACTCTCTTAGATCAAAATCCAAAGTGCTCTATGCAGTTTGTGCAATGGTGCTCTACTATTATGTTATTTTTGTTATAAATCCCTCTAAATATCGGTTTGAAGCGGAACTATCCAAAAACGATATCCCACCTCCATCCACCGATTCTGTTTTCCTCTTAATTAGTGGTTGTCCTCTCAGTCTAGGTGAGAAAAGGTAGAAAAATGTAGATTCCTCCAGTTGGAAGTATTCCCACTGCTTTGATGAGAAATGGTAGAAAAGTTGACTTTCTCTGGATGGAAGTATTCCCACTACTTTGATGAGAAATAGTAGAAAAGTTTACTTTTTCTGGGTGGAAGTATTTCCGCTATTTAAATTTTCTCCAGTAAAAGCACGACAAGAACATCAGACATCAACACTGTTTGGTTTCCTGATCAGGGGAGAGAGGAAACTGATTGATCTTGATTTTAGAAGAGAAGAGAGGATGTGATCGCCAATTTTGCAGGTGTAATGAGTAGTGTAACAAGTCCAGGGAGTAATGAATAATAATGAATAATAATGAAGTAATAATACAACTTTTGAGATACACAATGAGTAATGTATTACTTTTCTTTGAGTAACAAGCCCAACATGTAAATTGATGTGTTTCTATTCCGAGCTCACTTCATCTATTGTTCGGCATTGATTTCCACATCATAGCCAAAGGGACCAGGTGGGCAGAATCCTCCTCAGGTTGAAATGTCTGATTAAAACGAGATTGATGGAGGAAAAGGGGGAGAGGGAAGACAAGAAGGAGACAAAGCCAAACTAGTCAGACGAGTCGGCCAAGCCAGCCCAAGCCAAGCTGTCAGGAGCTGGTTAGCGCTTTGCGTAAAGTGTAACAGATTCTGTTCTAAGAGTCTTGTTCGGGACGGTGTGTGTGTGTGTGTGTGTGTGTGTGCAGATGCGGGATTATCAGCTCCGACTGTCAACTGAGACTGTGAGCCGTTACTCTTCACATATCTGACTCAGTGTGTCTGCGTACACACATGCAGAGGCAAGCACACACACACACCACACACTCCCGTCTCATGAAAATACTCCCTCGCTCTGTCGCACAGTCTCTCTCACTCAAACACACATGCATAAACATTCACTCTCTTTTTTTTCCCTGTGTTCCTCGCCCACCCACACACACAATATAGACAACACACAAGACAACATGCTCAAGTAAGCATCCACCAGATGTGACAGTTTTTCTGAACGTACACAGTGAGTCAAATCCCTGCGTTTGAGACAGCATGCGGATTTATGATAGTGTCTCACACAGATGATGCAACAGCACACACTGAAAGAAATACAGCTGAGGAATCAGGTTTAACTGACTATGGCATGCCAAACTGGCCCGGGTTATGCCTCTGTGACCATTTACCCCAATTTACTGAACATTTTAATTGGCTATAAATGTACATCTTAACCAGTGCTATCCATCAAGTAATGAACCTGTTCGATGAAATATAACACAGCAAATTTTTTAAAGAGAGAAATCAACTTTTGATTCCAATTTGCTCCAATTTGTTAAGTTGACTCTGGCATCATTAACATAACCAAACTTAAAAACTTAAATAAAGAAATAGAAACCTGATGGCAACAAAGCCAAATCGCCAGCTCTAGCTCAAATACATTCACTGACATGTCACATTCATGGACATGAAACACCGAGTCTGCCCCAGGACAAGAACACTCAAAAGCAGTTTAGAGACACACTCCTAAGCCGTTTTCATTCACAGGGTTTATGCGATCTCGCCCGCTCGACGGGAACTCGTAAGCCTGCGAGAGAGGCTCCGTCTGGCTTTTTACTGCGCGGACGTAGCGGGGCGGCTGTGTAAAGCGGATGCATGAGGCGGGGAGTCGGAGATGACAGGAGATTGTATATTTCACATGCATGAGGGCGGGAGAGCGGAAAGCCCTGCAAACAAAACGTGGCGGGTGCGCCGGCGCGGGCCCCCGGTGTTTGATTATGTGGCCGTTCGGAGCTAAGCTGTCATGTTGCTTTCCCGTTTAGATTGCGTCTCCTCGTGGGGGGTGGGGGTGGGGGTGGGGGTGGGGCGGGGGGAGACACTTGCGCGTGCCTCTGCCGCGTACAGTCACGGCACGGTAGCCTCCATCCCATCACAACAGAAAACACAGAGAGAGGAGTGTATGATTGCTGAATATATAATGAAAGCAACCGGGAGCGCATGATCGCAAACTCGTCATATTTCCAATCCTTTGATGAAGCCATCGCCCCCGCCCCCTTTCTTCAATTTTTGAGTCGGCACTGTAAAAGTTCAGGTGCGCGCCGAGAAAAAATACTGACCTTTCTGTCCGGATGCCGTCGGAATCGATAATCAAGGAATTAAGTGAATTAGAGGCTGGCAGGGGCATTTAGAGAGGCTGAGGGATGGATATGCGAGAGGGTCTGTAATGAAGTCAATAGCGCGAGAGTAATGCCCCGTCACCCGGCACTGACAGCACCCCCACCTCCACACACACACACACACACACACACACCTCCCCGCCCCGCCACCATCCCGCCGCAATACCTCTGGGCATCGGGGCAGAAGATATTAAAAAACTGTGGCACATCCTTTTCAAGGACGATTAGACATTTCCCCCCTTTGGTCTCCTTATTTACAGATTGCCACAGACTCCACTGAGACGCCACTGGAGCAATATTTTGCAAGCTAACCTTCATAGCAGAACCTTGTTTACTGGGGGGATGCTTGCTATTTAATTCTGCTTCCGCCAGAAAGAAAACGTCTCCTCTCCCTGTACTCTGACAAGTCGGCTTTGCACATACATTAAAGATTATAAGATTGTGAGCTAATGGCTACCGACAGCTGTAGCCATTTGAAATACTGCATCTCCCCGTGCCTCAAACAGCAGTATGCTAATGGAAGATGCTACTCCCTGAAAAAGCCCAGAAACCTGTTGGAGCAGCACTGCAACATGCTGAACTGTGGGAGCACTCTTTACCACCCACCCTGCTTTCTTAATTGGCTGCACCTGCAAAGCACACTCATTCCCATTATCGCAAAAAAACACCCTGCCATTTTACTTACAAAAGCTCTTTGCCGTAACAATGGCAGGCTTCTGAAAGGCGCTCAAAAGCATCGGAGAGGCATGTATGGTTGATATTAACGTTTTGAGTGAGAGGTGGCGGCGGCATCGGCAGGCGCGTTAGGATAATGCCGACAGCGACAGACACAGAGCAATAATCGCCAGGGGATCTGCTACTTCTGTAGCGACGCCCCCAGCACGTCTGTCAACTCTCTTCCTTTACTTCTCTCCGCCGTTTGGTCTTCAAAGGGCCAACAGCTTCTCACTGGTTCTCAAAGATGAGGCTTAATTGGTCCCCGAGTCCGCCAAACGCCACAACACATTTATGCGTTATGCGCATGTGGTGAAAATGCAGAGATTCGTGAAGACGTGACAAAAGAGGGAAAGAACAGGCAAATCCAATCTGATTTTTTGACAGCTCAGGAGAGAGCAGCCACTCTCAAACCCAAAAGGACATTGGATGTTTTTTAGACTCATGAAATAACTGGCTTCCAAGTATTAATTTAAGATTGAGAATAGAGATAAAATGAGATTAGATCAGATTTGAAAGATGAGACAGCTTTGGGTGTAATTGCCATTTCTTGGGTTTTGACACAGAGGTGAAAATACACACAAAAACATGCACACAGACACACACACACACACACACTGAAGATACACGGCTTTGATGTGGACCGGGCACCCTTGTGGCCTTCCCCACTGGAGACAACCCGTCTGTTTGTATTCTGTTTTAGGCATCATTCGACACTCTGCAGAGAGTCCGCTCCGCGCCGAAACTGAAGATGAGGAGACTACAAAAACCAGAATGCCCTGCAGCGACCGCTGCTCTGCGGTTGCCCCGCTCAGCAGGAGTCGTCATAAGCTGACAACCAGGGTGGGCAAAGAGCTTGAGCAAACGAAAAGAGGCTCGACTCTCGCCCACTTGCATCGGGAGTCCTTGTGGTGCATGATGCATCGTTTTTTTTGTAGTTTTCCTTTTTAAAAACCGGTGAGTTTCTGTGCTGACTTGCAAAGAGTTGCGCCAGACGTCTCGTGAGGTCTTATTAGAGCTGTCTGTTTAACTGCAGACAAGAGATCTGCGCATGAGAGGCAAAAACTGTCACGCAAACTCTCCTCTTCCCCTTTCAGTCCCGGTGCAAATACACCTCACCGTGTCAAATATTTTACCGGGCTTGTTGCTTGCAGAGTCGGTCAGCAGGCTTTCCGCATCTGTGTGGAGTTTGAGAAAGTGAGTGGCCACCTCGGGATAATTATTACTATTCATCTGAGGCATAACACAGCAGGTGAAGGACGCTTCGAGTGAGTTCAACAAACCAGAACATTGCCTGCTAAGACTGAGTGAGTATAAGTGGTGTTACGTCATTACATTTGACATTTTAAGCATTTAATGCTCAAAAAGTTGCAATCAGTGAGCAAGACATGGTGTGATGTCTTGCTGAGCAACCTGTGGCATTGTTGATTATGGGACTGTTTCTCCAAGCACAAGGCCAAGTTCAGTGGACAAACTGACCTGGGTCAAACTGGCACAACAGCACACCAGAGAGCCAGGCAAGTTCTGTTAATCAAAGAAAAAGTAGATAAAAGGAGTTTTGACCTTCTCATTTTTGGCCTGGCAGTCATTCTTTGGGGGAGCTTTTTCTCATGATAGTGCATTAGGTTCATCAAAACCACCCAAAAAAAAAATCAAATGAAGCCAAGAAAAGCAACAGTGAGCTCAGAAAGAGGCTTCTTGTAAGTGGTGGGAGGATAGGACCACCGCAGCAAAACAGTCACCTTGGCTCCCGGGAGCCAATTTTCTCCTTAATTTATGCAGCACTAAAATACACAGTATCATAGATGTTCTTAACTTTCAGGTTCACATTTCTCTCCTCAAAACTATCTAGCGGCGCCTTGGCAGCGTGAGGAGTTGCACATAATGGGGAAGTTTTCCTTGACTATATTGACTCAACAAACCTGGCAAGAGTGTATTTACAGATACAAAAAAAGAGTGTCTGTCTGTGACTGATGCAGTGGGTAGACTAGGTTGCACACCACTATACTAACAGAATAGACAGGGTTTCATTTGTGTTTTTCTGTCTCAAAGAGTTAAAAGAAAAAAGCAAGAGAGTGGTGATGAATGAGTCAGCTCCCCCTCCAGCGACATCTCTCCCTTTCTTTCTTCTTCTGATTCTCTCTCCTCTATCACTGGCCCTCTCTCCATCTAATTAGATTTGTCTGTAACCTCACTGTTCCTGCCCCGCTTTCAGTTTTCTTTGTCCGGCAGCAGCACTTGATCCTGTGTACCACAGCTCGCATCGCGAATGGGATTTCATCCCACCACAGGGAGGATTTTTTTCCCCCCCTTATTTCTACAGCAAAACTACTTTTTTTTTTTTTTTTTTTTTTAGGCATTTTTTATGCTTTATTTCACAGAGCGTTAGTGAGAGAGAGACAGGAAGGTATGGGAGAGAGAGGGGAGGATTTGAACTTTAATAAAATGGAAACTAACATGGGAGTAGGAAGTAAAGCAAGCCATCTGAGGAGTGCAGAGTGCAGAGAGAGCCTTGCATGGCGTTGGTGTTAAAAAAATAAATAAAACCGCAATGCTTCCAACATGACTGGGCTCTTTCGAGGACTTGCATAGCAGCCGGGAGTAAAGGGCAGATCCGTCAATGAATCCCCGCTTGGTTTTTCTCTTCCAGTGTGCCTCTAAAGGCTTTCCTCTTCATCTCTCAGCAAATTCTGACTGATGTATTTTTAAGCAAGGTGTAAAGCCAACATGAAAATGAGTGCCTGACGGCTCACAGTGTTCAGACAGCGAGGTGTTTGTCGAGATGAGTGTGGAGTATGGATATCAGAAGAAAGCCTCTTAGCTCTCCAATCTCCTCCACTCTCCTCCATCTCCAGTCCTTGCTCCATGTCCCTCTCTCTTTCTCAGAGTCTGCAGTAATTTCAGGGCACCTACCCCCCCCCCCCCCCCCGAAGTCAAGCACTTCATGAACTTCAATACCCAGAGATCAGGTGATTGTTTTATACCAAAGGGATGAGAAGCAAAAGATCTAATGTTGGAGAGTCCAGCTTTCTCTGGACGGAGTGCTGCTCACTGCTGTTTAGGAGACAGATTGTATGTTGCTCTTAAGTTTTGATTCATCACTCCCTGTGGGCAGAGAAGTGTCCATACTCAACACCAGAACTTCATTTGGGCAAATAGGGCCAATCTACAGCGTCTCAATTAGTGGGGATGGGACGATTTTTCTTACTTGCAGCCCCACTTTGTGATTTAGGCTGATAGGCAGACAGGAAATCTCGCCTAGTGCAGCATTCATTTAGCCTGCCATACTCAATCTGGCATATATAGTCTAGGAATTCATGCTTAATTTACTAGTTGTACACCCAAATACAACAGCAACATCAATATGTATACAGAATACTGTATGTACATGGTTCTTTGGGAAAAAAAACTACACCTGAACAGCTCAAGAGATAAGGAAATGTACAGGGACGCTGAATGTTTCTTTTAATATATCTGTCCATTGAATTGCTGAATGCTTACTGGTGAGATTGCCTGTCCTTCTGTTTTTGTTGTGGGCCGGCTCTTACCACTGATTCCCAGAGGCCCCCGGGGTAAAACGAATGTAAACTCCACCCAGCCGGTACGCCGCCGCCCAACCAGGAGGCCCTTAAACGAGTGCATCCCTCCATATACCCTCTCTTCCTCCACCCCTCATCCACTTACAGTAGCAGCGGGGGTGGTCGGAGCGTGGAGGAGAGGGCCTGCCAGTGGCCACTGATCCCATTACTGAACCTGTTTCCCCAGGGCTAAGGTCAACTGGCTGGAGCCAGCGATGCAGCAAAGAGCAGGGAGAGAGTGTGTGTGTTTTTGTGTATGCATGTGTAGATGTGAGTACACGCAGGCAGATGTTGGTGTGTGTGTGTGTGTGTTCTCAAGATTAATGGGCTGTTGAGGGCCACTTTTTGGTCAGGGGTAACATTTGAGAGCAGACCACATATTACCACTGAAACACTCCTGGCCAAAACAACAAACCCTCAGTGTCGAGATACAATTTTCTCATTCTGGTGATGGACTCCTCTACCCCTCCCTGGATAGGGTTTAGAGAGAGAGAGAGAGAGACATAGAGATGGAAACACCGAGATAAAAAGAGAGAGAAATATTGACCAGGAGGCACAAAAGACAAACAGCAATAAAGAGAAAGAAACCGAGACTGAGTGAGAATCAAAGAGCGATAGGGAGAGGGGGGAAAAACAGAATAACAGAGAGAGAGAGAGAGAGAGAAACACAGACAGAGAGTCCACTCCAGACCATCATTTGTCTGCTGAATGTTGCGGAGGAAATATAAATCCATCACGGCCAAGCAGCGCTGAAGCCAGCAGGACGCCACCAACACATAATGGACTTCTTATGGTGATGGAGATGGAGGCACAAACAATGTCCCTTATAAGAGTCCCATTCATTCACCCCCACCCGCCGCCGCCCCTCCCGTCTGCACTTGACACCAAAACAAAACGTTTCCCTGGTCGAACTCTGGACCTCGGGGTGACAAAACTGCCTCCATTGTTCCGGCATTCGGCGGTCCTTACTCAACAGTCGCTTTGGGAAATGTATAGCATTGCGTGAGTGGAGTATAGAGGAGAAATAAGGAGAGGTGGAAAAGAAGCATTTGTAGGATGGTAGTGATTTCATTTCACTTAAGTTACTGTTTCGCTCCCTCCTTGACGCCCCCACCCCCACCCCCCCACACACACACACATCTGCACATCTGCATTTACTGGCTCCTTTAGCCAGGAGGGGAGGATGTGTTGCCAACATATAACTTTCCTCTCCTCACATCTTCATCTATGCTTTTTAAGATGATAACCTTTGTTGTTTTTCCTTCCATTTGCCCTCTGCATGACTTTATCTCCCAGCTCGCTCTGGTCCGGTCAGACCCGTCCATCGCATCCTCACATACATGCATGTAGAGATGGATGTACAGGGATGGGTGGGCAGGGAGGGCCAAGTCAAAGCCACGGCTTGGGGCGACATACTGTAGCTGGTCAGAGAGAATAGCAAGGAGGAGCAAGCGAGGGCCAGTAGGAGGTGTTTGCCAGATAAGCTGCATGTGCTAGTTTGTTGTGGCATTCTCTTAAAGTTTGAAACAAGTTGGTACATCACTCCCCAAAGTTTAGTCAAAATCTGATCAGAGGACTGTTCCACAAAGCAAGATTACTGTTTAAACCAGCCTTATTTCAGTAAGTCAGGCTTATTTTCAGGGGATTCAGCTGCATGAAGCAGACTTAAATAAGCCCGAGCTAAGTTACCATGGAAACGTATCCTTCCAGACCAGCCTGGTCCTGGGCGGGCTTACTTTCAGGCTTAGCTGGTGTTATAATCTCCGGACTGACTGAAATGCTATGTTTTCCCCAACGCTCTGTACTGGCGGCCCCTCATAACAATTACTCTATGCCCATAAGTCAGTGTAAAATACAAAAGAAAAGTTATTAT
The DNA here is from genome assembly GCF_046629955.1 of Centroberyx affinis. Lineage (NCBI taxonomy): Eukaryota > Metazoa > Chordata > Actinopteri > Beryciformes > Berycidae > Centroberyx > Centroberyx affinis. The sequence continues at coordinate 117,414 of NW_027279258.1, read as the reverse complement.
ATTTGTATTAATTTATCACAATTTGACACAGGCTACAAGGATTAAACCAAGGATAGGCTGCCCTACTTAAAATATAGAGCTCAGGCCTGTATCAATCTAAAGTATTTTGTACAGCAGTTTGGTCAAACTGGTTTGTAAATGCATTGTAAACACACATTTTGTTGGCTTACTTGCAATTAGCATTGATTGCAATTAAAAGAAGCCTAATAACCAATATTTTGGACTATATGGTTATGGCCTAAGAGTGAAAGTATGGTCCCCAGTAGTCTAATTTAGATTATAAAACAGGATATCTTATTTCAGGCTTTGTATAAGTATATTTTGTTAAAAAGAATGAGCATTTTCACCATTTGCTCTTTTAGTTTAACATTTTATTGAAAAGCTAAAAGGGACATAGAGTCTGAAGGGCATTTACACCATAGTATTTCCACTATATGGAGGCTATGTCACTTTTACTTATGTGGTATAATCGAGAAATACCTATTAATTACCTACTGATTGAGTGTTTTCTCGTCTTGCAGAGGAACCTATTTTGTCTTATGCCTACCATACATTAGAAGACATTTAGTCTGACACACTCTCACATTTAACAACGATCTGTCTCAAGTCATCAGTTTTTAGTCTTAGAGGTGCTCACATTTTAAGATTCTGCTGAGAGAATCATGCAGCATAACATATTAAAAGACAGATTTTTCAGAGATTTGGTAGTAGTTCCAGGTTTTCAGTGCATGTGAAGGACTATACAGGCTCAAAACACTGAAAATGGACTATGATGTTTGAGTGTGAATGAAGCTACAACATCCCCCTCCTCCACCATCTACACACACACACACACACACAACAAACCAAACATACACATCAGAGAGAGAGAGAGAGAGAGATAAAGAGAGGGACAAACTCTCATTCTCGCCACAGCTCCACCAGCTTCTCCTCCAGTTTGACGGTCCATTTTATATTCCATTTCATTTCATACCTGTAAATTTTAGATCATTTAGGGGGAAGTGCCCTTGTGAAAATTATTTCAGTGCATTTCTTGGACAGTTCATAGTGAAGAGAGACTGAAAATATATATAGAGAAAGATTACACAATAGTCACACTGGAGTTGAACCTCGGATGCTACAATTAAAAGCTGAGCACCTTATTAGTCAACTGAGCCAAAAGGACATTTCCCTTTAAAATACTTACAATAGTTGCCTTGGCCTACAATAATGCCTTGGCCTGATATACTTGTATCAATTCCCCTTGTATCAAATGATCTACCGGGGACACATGGATGATTTAGGTGTCCGTGTTCTCATCATTTAACGGGTTGACCAACTAGACAAGTAGCCTATTCTGAAACCAGAGAGAATTCACGTCTTACTGTAGGTGATTTGTTTATCGTTATCATTTTTCTGTTCATCATCCAAAACTCTTGTGCAGCCTTCGATCCAAACGAGCCGAGACATGGAAGCTGCAGTGCAGACTTGATATCAGACCCAATGCTTTTTTCAGTATTTCGTACATATTTTCACTGCAGAACAATTTCAGTATGCATGCTGCGTATCTATTCCAAACTATTGTATTATTTGCATTTTGCCTGGGGCAAACACAACAATGAGATTTGGCCCTGAGAAACAGTCAATCTGCAGTCCACTCCCACTGACTCAAAGGACAGGCGGAGGAATAACAACTTACCCCCTAAATCTATTTGTCTAGTGTGTGTGTGTGTGTGTGTGTGTGTGTGAGTGAGTGAGAGAGTGAGAAAGAGAGTGAGCATGTGTTAGTGTGTATGAGAAATAGATAAAGTCGCTGTATGTCTGTGTGTATCTGCATGGCTGTGTGTGGTGTGTGTCTGTGTGTGTGCATGTGTATCTCTGTTTGTCTGTGTGTGTGAGACAGATAAAAAGTGTGTCCGTGCATGTGTGTGTGAGACAGAGAGAAAGAGAGAGAACATGTGGTGTGTTAGAGAAAAAGATAGTTTGTTTCTGTGAGAGAAAGAGCATTTGTGAGAGGAAGAGATAGTGTGTGTGTGTGTATGTGTGTGTTTGTCTGCGTGCATATGCATGCCTTTGTATGCATGAGAAAGTGTGTGTGTATGCATGTGTGTGTCTGTGTGTACATTCTTGTGTGCGAAAGAGAGAGAGAGCGTGAGCTGTGTGGGAAAGAAATAGTGTGTGTTTGTGTAAGAGAGAGAGTGAGTGTGTGAGCATGACTGTCAGAGAGAGAGAGAGAGAGTGTGTGTGTGTGTGTGTGTGTGTGTGTGTGTGTGTGTGTGTGTGTCTATATATGTGTATGGATTGGCTGTATGTGAGAGTGTGAGTCTATTGGTTTCCCAGGCTTTGTTGCCAGGGTTTGTCCAGGATAAAGAGACTATTGTTGGAGAAAGACACACACACACACTCTCTCTCTCTCTCTCTCTCTCTCTCTCTCTCACACACACACACACACACACACACACACACACGTGCGTAGATGCACACGCTTCCATGCTTTTACACAAGTACACACCTACACAAACACACATTTACATTACATTTTAGCCTTTTAACAAATACTCTTATCCAGAGAGACTTACACTAGACCACCAACATTACAAGCAACCAGAAATAAGCGGTGAAGAGCCTCAGCATGCTATAATATTCCTGTGCAGGGCTTGAAGTTAAAGGAATAGCCTACACCAAGTTTTTGGGAGACTGTCCAATAGCTCAACTTACCCCTTAAGTGATGAGAACATAGACACCAAAACCATCCATGTGTCCCCAGTAGATCATTGGCTCTGGTGCTCCATGCTAACACTTTAGCATACACTATGTTGAGTGATAGTAGGTCACTTTTGGTAGTGTATTTTTCTTATTTCCACAGATAATTGGCCAAATGTAAACAAGATTACATCACATTTAAATATTTCCAGCGCACCTACAGTGGAGTTTGATAGCAGTGTTTTCCCCTCCACATTTGAGCTAAGGAGAAAGATTTTTTTTTAGCCAATAATGGTGAGTAAAGACGGGGAAGCATCCATCCATCCATCCATCTATCTATCTACATTTCAACCCCCCTCCACACTCCCAACACATACACAAAGTCAAGCAACCACACACACTTGCCAAATATGTGTCTTTGTCCTGAAAATGTCACCAAATGTAAACACACACAAGTCCTTCCAGGGAAGACACCTGACCTACTTTTGTCCGTCTTTTGTCAGACAGGCAACGATGTCTGACAGCATCCCCAGTGCCACACAAGGACAATGAAACGGCCATAAAAAAAAAACTACCAAGAAAGACACATTCACAAAAAATCATAAGAAGTATAGAGTGCATAGGGAGGTCAGCGCCACCAGGTGAGCTGATGTTGTGGCGTCTACAGTTTAGGGCTGATGTCCTGGCTGATGTGGCCACTCACAGTACATGAGATACCCATAACTAGAGCTGCACTGATAGCATCTGAGATATTGGGATTGACACTGATCCAGCTCCCTGGAGATAACACTCAGATCGGTAAATGAAGCTGTCCCAATATTGATTATTTAATGACATACGCTTTGGCACAATATGAAACTTTACCAGTGAGAAGAAAACAGTCTCCTGATGTGAAAATGCTGAAATGCTGCAAGTTCATAGGCAAAGAACCTAGCTTTGGCTATGCAGTATACATGCCATTCTGTTTTATAAGGCCTGCACTGTTCCTTATCTGCACTGTTCCTTATCTCTTAAGCTATTCTGAATAAGATGTTTTTTTATCTGCAGCCTATTTTCTACTTTAATATTATCACTTATTATTATTTTTAAATTGATGATTGTACAATAATCAGTGCATAATATTTTCAAATGAATAAATTGCATGCATGATGACATTTTTTATAATACTAGTGGGCATAAATGATAGTAAATTGAGTAGTCCTTGGATCAGTACTTGTATCAATCAATCTACTTAATAAAGTACTTGACACTTCTTTGTGAAAATTGGTATTGATGCGTCCCTACCCATAACAAAGTCAGAGAAGTAGAGAGAGTGATTAGCTCATTTGTTAGGACATGATGAGAAGTCCAGAGAATATCTCAGCAGTGTGCCACTGTGTAGGAAGGAGGACCTTGAGTTAGCTCTATCTGTCCCAGCAGAGGAACTCAAACGCACAAAAATACACCTGGAGTTGACAGAAACTGAGTCTGACACAACAGACAAACAAGCGAGCGGTGAACAAATTTGGAAAAGTTATGAAAAATTGACAAAACAGGAACAGAATAAAAATCCAAGGCAAAACTCTTCTGAAAAAAAAAGAAAAAAAGAAAAAGCTTTTATTTATGTGGCTATTGCATCGGCAATGTTAAAAATGCACTCATCAGGGTGCAGCAAGATGTAAAGAAGTCAAATTTTATAGGAAATTTTAAAGCTATAATGTGAAACGTTTTCAGGCTATATTCTGTTTTAAGGTAGACAGCTCTTCAACATGAGTGACAAGTGTTGCAGCGGGAAGTTGACCAACTGAGGAGGAGGAGGGTGGGACAAACAACACACTTCCTGCCTCAAGGAGAAAAGTTGTGCATTGTAGCTTTAAAAAAAATGTCGATGGGAAACCAGCATCTAATGAACTCCAGAGTCTCCCAATTTGCCCATCTTCTCTCCATCTTCAAGTGACCCTGCTGTCTTTGCTCCATGCCAGCGTCCTTGAGAACGCATTAGAGCCACTCTAGAGGCAATCAATTGCTTTATTAAAGACATCGGCCCGGCCATCCGCCTGACCCCGGTGCACTTTAATCAAAGGGGCCTTCGCCGCTCTGAAGAGCCTCCGATTTGCTGAGTGGGATGAAAATTTTCTCTGGGTTCGCGCACTTTATGTATGTTGGGAAGGGGAGGTGTGGGGGGCTGGAGGAATATTATTCCTCAGCCACGCATCTCATCACGATCGGCATGACTACAAAACTGGGAGAAGACGGCGGGCTTCTGGTGCTCACCTGGAAAACAGATTAAAGTGTGTGTGTGTGCTTATGGGTGTACTTATATGTGCGTATGCAGTGTTGGGGAGTAGTTTCACTACATGCAATTAAACTAGGAGCTCAACCATATTTTGCAGTAGCTTGATGGGAGTTCAACTAGACTCAAATTTGGATAGTGTTTTTAGTAGTCGATTACTTTTTTGTCATTTTGAGGCGTAGGTAATTACTGCAAATTCTAACTAAAAAAGAAAAGGGATTTATAATTTTACAAACTAAGGTTTGCTCACTCTAGTGTGGCCATTATAAACACATTCCTTGCACTTTAAAATGACAACAATTTGATGATATACATTTTTGTTATCATCCTAATGAGTGATATTGTTTTGCAGCCATTTTGATTTATATTGTGTATGACACTACAGATGCTACTCTGAAACTTTTTTATAAAATAGTTTAACTTTACTGAAGTAACTTAAGTCAATAAAACTATTATTTAATTAGTTAATTAGTTAATTAGTTCGACTAATGAGAAATACAAGTGTAAGTACAATACAGGTGCAAGATGCTCTATATTGCAGTTAGTTGAAGTGGTAATCTGTGTTTTTTTCTTTATTTAGTCTCCATATTGGGTGCTAAGTGCTCATTGCTGTCGTGTTTCTGCACTGCACTTCCCATAGATCATCACCAATAAGTAATAATCATGGATTATTACTTTGCAGTGCATGCCATGTGCTTATGCCATGATCAGTTCAAGTCTACTTTCTGACCATTGCCACATACGGTACTCCACCAGTCCACTCCCTTTGCGCACCACGACTCATGCCATCAAAAATCATCTTAAAAAAAAAGCCATTGAGAAAGCAACAGACAGAGACAGAGGGACAAATGCATTTCTAGTAAGGCAGACAGACAGGGAGACTGGCAACCCCTCTTATCGCCATCTGAGGGGGAAGTGAGTTGCCAGGTTGGGATGAGGTCACACATGGTCTATAGCCCAGCCGCGGGGCTCTGGCCCGGCTTCGCGGCTCTAACAGTGGGACGCGCACACACACACACGCACACACACAGGAACTGGCAGCTCGGAGGAACGCTCTCATTCAACACAGGGGCAACGGAAGTCTGTCAGAATGGAGCTGAACTGCGGAGCCAAGCGTTGACGGTAATCGCCGCGGTGCTGGCAGCGCTCGGGTTGCCAGTTCAGTCTCGGAGCCATGAGGTGGGCAGACAGACACACAAACAAGACACACACACACACACACACACACACACGGACAAATAGGCAAACAGACAGACAGGCAGACAAATAGTCAAACTGAGGCACGGCTGTTCGGATTATGTTGACTGACCAAATGACAGATTCTAGCCGTGGCGCCATTTAATTTTTTAACAAACACTGAAATGATTCAATAGACATGGGAACATAGCGCCATATCCAATCAGTTTACACTTATTTACACATTGTCCCGTGTCCAATCCCCTTTCAAGCCAGCAGTGTTTACTGGAATGAGCGAGGCGGCCCGAATGGAGATGCGTGGATTGACAAAACCACGTCCCGGGCTGTAAATGAGAGCTTATGCATGTGTGTGGCGGGCGTATTTACATCTGCTTAGCAAACAGCCTTAAACCACCTCGGAGGGAGAGAGGGAGCGCCAGATAGAGACAGGAGAGTGGGAGTCGTTTGGGAGGAATAGACTTTATGGAAATGGCGGACCGGCGGAGACCCCCTGACTACAAGCTGCATAATGCAACAAAAGAAGGGGATGATGTTTGTGTCGGAGTACTTTCTAATATTCATACGTTACATTTTCCAACTTAATTGGAATCTGTCAGGGCGCATTGGCCGTGAGTGGCATCACAGCGGCGGTTGGGCCGTTTCCCCACGGCTGATGAGATGCAATAAAGGGAGAGGGAGAGAAAGAGAGAGGGAAGTGGATCGCGGAGCACTGAATGAAATGCAATTCAGAGTCAATGGGAGTCAAAAACACATTACGGCGAGCCTGGCTAGAGTAAACCTGCAAAGTGAAGATTGACTAAGACGAAAACTTCCGTCCATTCACACCCAACTGTTCCCACTCTGTCTTGTGTCTCTCTCCCACTCTCTCGCTTTCTATCTCTGGCTGACACACACACACACAAATACACACACACACACACAGCACATATCGGAAAGTTGAACACAACTGTGAGCAATAAAAGGGTAAACAAGTTACATTTATGCACTACAGCACCCATAAATTAATGTAAATGTCGTAGTGTGCTTTCACACACACACACACACACACACACACACACACACACACACACACAAGCAGTTAGCAAAGTAAGGGCAGATTGTGTGTTGGAGAGAGAGAGGAAGACTAAAGACTGGAGAGCGATTCAGAGGGACAGGAAAAAAGAAAAGCTCTCCATCCATCCATTTCTGTTCTTCAGGCAGGTTGTTATAATCTTATCATCAGTGTTTTCTTTATTGTAAACGTTATGTCAGAGAAGCCATTACAATAACCGCCTGTGCCATATGGTGTGTAGAAGGATATAGGGTACAGAATAGGGGGTGCTACAGGAACAGTGTCATTTGCTGTTAAGCCTGCTGGAGGTTTTGTGGGTCTAATTCAACAAATCCACACTTCCAAGCAGTGGTGTAGTGGTAAATAGAAGGTGGGTGTTGTAAACAACCACCAATATAAAAAAAACAAGTATACTCTAAGAGAAGCACTAATCCTTGTTCGTTTTTCCTTAAAAGACCCTATACTCATATAAAATATCCTTAATAATTCCTTAAAAATATCCTTAATAATATCCAAAATAATTCTGCACACATCAAGTAAAAGGCTAGGACAAAAACATGTATTGCGTAAGTGCCTAACATAAATTAGTTTTTTCTGAACTAAAAAGAAAATCTTTTTTGTCCTAGCCTTTTATCTGCAGTGTGCAGAATTATTTTCTCATTTTCCTATAGTTTGCAAACTCTATTTTATTTTTAGATTCTAATTACAGATATGTTAAGTAAAACTAAGGTTGCTTTGCTTTTTTTTGTGATTGTTATGATGAAAACATTTCATCAGCAAATCAGAGTTGCAACAAAAGTTTCATTTCAGGATCCTTGAGTGGATCTCTGCACACGGTTTTCAGCAACACGAATGCATTGGTTTTCTGTATGCATTAATGGTCTCTAGTACGCAGTAGTGTGTAATCACAACACTGCGTACTGCACTCTTGAAGTAGGAATACAAAATACATAGCGCACAAAGACACTTGACTTGCATAAAAGGTCAGAGTGGAGATGAAGAAAGAATATCTGCTTGATGGCGCCATTAACGGAAACTATATTTTCTCAACGACACACAGAACAATACAAGCCATCATCAGGAAACTGTTTCCATTTTAGCGGCAGGCTGAGCAATCAACACTTGGTCCACTTGAAACCTTTCTGGTGTAGTTTCTCACATAAACTCCATCTGTGGCTGTGATGTTTGTGAAAACACGATCCAAACCTGAGTTCTGTATGAACCTATGCTTTCATAGATGTTTCTCTTAATTAATACAGCAAGGGTTTTCACTGCCGAAAAGTGTCTCAAGTAGCCAACATTAAGGGTTTTTTGACTGTTTTTGTTTTTCTGAGTGTCGTTGGAAAAATGTGACTTGCTAAAATCTCAGAAAAAACATTGAAATGTATGATGTGATAGAATATCTTTAATATTTTAACACTAGAAAGATCAAGTTTTGTTTGTTCATATATAGAATTCAAGTATTATTTTATTTGGATGTAGTTATTCACATGTCATTGAGTGCCCAACAATAATTCTTTATTTTTTTTTACTGATGTCCCCTAAAATGATTAAAATTTTAACAGATGATTGATTTCACAAAACAAAAACATTGTTTTTTATCTCATTGTCACTCTTCATTGCTGTTTAGATTGCTGTATATCCGAATGTGAGAGGCGCCTACTCCAGTCAAAGAGAATGGGCTGCTTGTCGTGCACTTGATTCAAATTTCAAAATCTTTTAGAGTAGACATCCTTGCTCATGCATGAGTTGCCAGGTCGATGATGCAGAGATCAGTGATTGGAGGTGTAGGTCTGGACTGTGTAATTAAGGCCACTGTACAAACAAAGGAAAATGAAACTCCAGTCCCTTACCTTTGGAGATCCACAGCATTCACAGCGAGACGACAGAGAGTTACCGAGGGAAAGAGAAAGAGAGAGAGAGAGAGAGAAATTAGTGCATTCTTGAGACCCCATTCTCCAAAGCTTTTCGTAATTCCATTTCCAAGACATTTTAACAATAATAGCCTCCACTGGCTTGTCTTTTCTAGTTAAACTGGCAGTGATTTAGGTCATTTAGCCTGAATCAGTTTCCTGATTGCTAAGAGCTGTTGGATGTGAGATTTTAGAGAGTTGGACATTTTGAAGGTGATGTTTACACTGAGACAAGCTGTCGAGAGACACATATTGTAACCTGTGTAATAACACCCTAAACAAGAGTATATATACTATACCAATAATGGCCAGGGCTTTAATTTCCCTCAGCAAGAGAAAGCATCATGCCTTTATTAGAGACACACAGACAAACACATACAGTATATTACAAGGAGGAAGTCCCTAAGTCAGCGTCACATTTCACAATAAAAGACCTCTCATCGCAATCACTCTGAAATGTCAGAACAAAGCAGAATCATTTCTAATCTTTTTTTTTTCTCATAACCAAACCAGGAAGATATTCCCATTTTACCCTGCGGATGACATGGCTGACATGGCTCTCTCCTTTTCCCCTCAATGGCAAAGCAACACACTCGATAAAGAGAGCAGTGAGCAAAAGGATGAGAAAGCCAGGAGTGGTGGTGTTAAGCGTTCTGTATCTCGCATATCCAGATTGTACTTAGATGATTTAACTAGATTACTTTTACAAATGACATTAAAATATGTCTCCCCCATCACCATTAAAATCAGATTGTTTATTCCCTCGCAAAAATACAGATTGTTGCCACTTACCCTCCTAATGCTACACAGTTTTACACTTTGGCGGCCCCAAAAGGCAGCAAGAGGTAGCCTAACGGTTTGAATTTTGAGGACTTCAGTACTATACAATTCAATATTCAATATTATTCAATAGCAGGCCTGGAATTAAATCATTTTTAGGGCAAGGCCACTTTGGCCTCTGATAAATGCAAATTTATCAGGGCATTGCGGCCAAAATGTAGGGCACCAAGGACAAAACCAATGGTTATTAAAATCCTTTTTTCAGTCCTTTTTCCTCAACAAAATAAATATCCTAATAGAAAAATTGTGCTACAATAAAAGAAAAAAAAAAGTACTGCAGTGTGATACAGAACATATGTAAGATGGCTCAGACTGCAAAGTTAGTTACATGTCCAGTAACACACGATAACGTAAGTGTAACCTGTAGCTACAAATTACAGATGTCCCCTAAACGCCTCACATGCAGACTATCGGTAGACACTACAATTTACCGATGTTCCCTAAACGCCTCATCAGGCTACTGCTACTGATAGCATTTTTGCTGCTCTCAAGCAGGTTAATTTTGCTGTATCCTTCATTACAGCGACTAATTACCCGCTGTACATTTAAACTGACACTAGTTCTGCTCAAGCACTCATAGCTCTCTCCTTCTTTTAGCCACTTTCTCGCTAATCCCACAGTTGTTTACACGCTTTTCAGATATGCTAGTTAGCCTACTTAGCTTAGCAGTTAGCGATAGCTTAGCAGTTAGCGATGGCTTCTCTCTCTCTCTCAGTTTAATTAATAATTAGCTGTTAATGTTAACGTTAACGTTACACATATATTTGTGGGAATGGGAGAAATCTCACGCTAATATTGATGTCCAGCGTGATGACGGAGACATTGGGAAACGTGAGTTTGTTTATTTGCTGGGTCGCATGTGGTTTCTTTCTTTTAAGGGCACAACGGCCAGTTGAAAACAGGACATGCCAAACTGGCCGTGTGGATAGTTAATTTTAGAAGGGGCATTACGGCCACACTCCGGGGCAACCACGGCACTGGCCGTTTGGCCGTGGTATAATTCCTGCCCTGCTATTCAATGCTATAATAATGTGTTTTGTAGGCTACGTAGAGCGAGCAATAGCAATAGTGATAGTAAGGGCAAGAGAGTTTTCCGGTCAAGAAAAAGTGAGAGTTGCTCCCCTTTCTTTTTCTTGTGGCTGCATTGCATTCTTGTCTACTGTCAGTGGATATATTGGTCTCTCTGTCTCTTCTACGATGGATTTCTCCCTGTATCACTGTTGAAAGTCGGTGCAAAATAGTGAGTCTAAAAAGAAGCCCCTGTTCTTTGATTCTGAGGGACTGACACCAAAAACCTGACGTTTATCCTTGATTTTTCAGCACCAGCGAGAGTTTCAGCTGAAAATCTTTCTGCTATCAGACTCCATTGTAACTGCGCTGGAAATGTCACGTCAGTTTTCGGATGATCAGATCAATGTGTCTTGGGTGCATTTAGATATGGATTTGATATTTTTTGCTCTGAACACAGTCACATGTTAATGCCAGGTGTAAAGGGGGAGGGGGGGTTACAGTCACAAGTAAAAATATACAAAGATGGCATAAAAACACAGAGCATACAAATTAGCACATCGCACAAACCTTTTACCCTCCACATATGCACACGGTCAGACACATCACATGCATACACCTCTCCCCTCCCCACACACACACACACACACACACACACACACACACCAGGCAGCTATAGCTGGGAACATCTGGAGCTGAAGTCGATTGGAAGTCAAACCACAAAGCTGGCGGCAAACCAAAGCAGAAGGCGACAGATCCAGGCAATCACAGCTATCTCCATCATTGGCCTGCTCTGCAACCCCCCCTCCCCACCCCCACCCACCCACCACAATGACTTTGAGAAAGAATCACAGCCTCTCACCTCCAACACTGCGGGGTGCAGCAAGTTCAGAGTCAAAGTCAAACCAATGGCATCAATAAGTGAAATTCTAGTAGTCTAATAACTCTAATTCAGTTTAACACAGACAGTGATACATCAGACAAAAGCACAGAATTGTCCCTTTAATTTTGTGCTCATTTAATAACCAACCTAATCCTAACCCAACCGCAGCTGCACTGGAGCAACTGGAGGTTAAGTGTCTTGCATTTACCTCGATGATTGCTGTTGTGAGAGAAAAGGCATATTTTTTCGAGGCATAACATATATTAATACCAAGGCTAATCTATGCTTATGGAAAATGTCAGGATAAAGTAGAGGGCATAAAAGGGTCATGATGGTGTCCCACAGGGCCCTCCTTCAGTTTCTGACCCTGGCTACATGATGATTACCCCCCTTTTCCTATCTATCCTGTCACTCACAATTGTATACTGTCCGATAAAGGAGGAATGACATTTAATGAAATTGCTTCCTACATTGTAAAACCAGGCGCGACGTCGCTAAGACGAATTCAAAACAACCCCTGTGCGTATGTGTGTGTGCAAAAAACAGTGATGAAAGAAGACAAAGTGCA
>NW_027279258.1:95000-100000 GCF_046629955.1 Centroberyx affinis | reverse complement strand
AACATGCATGAATAGAAATCCCATCACTGCATGCTCTGTAGTACCAAACTTTCAGCACTCTCCATCTTTAGTCTCAATAACTGTTTGGAGAAGCTGGCGTGAATCTATCTCTCTTTCTCTCTTTCTCTCTCTGTCAGTCTGTCAGTAGTGATTGGTGACTTGGCTGGGAGACGGCAGAGAGATAGAAAGCCTTTTATTAAACATGGGATATCAGCCAGTCAGTGTCTTTCACCTCTGATAGAATGGAAATGATGCAGTTTGATTGATTGCATATCTATTGTAGAACTGATCAATATGACACTGGTTCTCTATGGGAAGGCTGAATTGATTCTAATGGAACATTTTGATCAGGTTCCACAGTTAGGCGGTAGTAAAAGGATACATCATTGGTGCAATAGTATATAAATGAGAAATTAGCAAAAGTTATATAAACATACTCAAACCAACAATTTCAACACTTGGATTCCATTTAACATGATGTGCAAAATAGAAGCGGTAGTATCTGTAGCGGAGATATTAAACAATGTGTGATTTGTGCTTTATAAATAGGTAGAAAACTGTAAATGTATTAATTGTATTATTGTTATTATCCTGGGTTTCAATGGAGCACTTTATGGCCACCCTAACAAGAATAAAATTAAATCTTTGTAAAAAAAAAAAAATTGGCATAAAAATTGTCAAATTTAAAGATATTGAGAATCGGCACTAAACATTGTCTGGTTCAACCTAAGGATACTGGTATTGGCCTTCAAAAAAACATACTGGTTGAAACCTAAGAGAAACAGTAAAGTGGATAAAATGAGTACAAGTAGATAAAGATAGACAGGACGACAGAAAGAGTGGGTACAGAAAGAGGGGGAGAGGGTAACAAGGCCTAGGACAGAGAGAGGTTAGGGGGGTGTATGGATCTCGGGGCAGCGGGAAGGAGGGTGGGGGGCATCTGTCCACTCGTTAATGTGCCATCTGTGAGGCGTAGCACTGCCAGGGTCCCTAATCAGGCAATCCATCACCCCCCCTTAACAACACTGTCAATTATACACCGTCCCAGGACTGACGCCGGCCCGGTTTCCATTCCAAAAAGTTGTGTCTTCCCCAAGCGTCACTGTGTACTTTGAGATTTAACTTGTGTCCACTGTACCAGATTCAGAACCCATTCGGTTTCAAATACCTTTCAATGTCAGACTCCTGTCTGTCTCAAGGAAAAGGTTATGCTCACAACTACAGTAGAGGTGCTAAGCTGTGACACTCTATTCAGAACTGTCTTTTTTATTATAGTTGTATATTAAAATCATGACGTTTCGGTCATGAAGACCTTCATCAGACAATGGACAAAAAGGGGAATGACATAGATGAATACACATAATGGCACTGGCAACTGGCACAGGTGTTAGTAATCAGAGCATAGGGGTGGAGGGGAAAAAAATGTTGTGGACCACGTTGTCATTGGTCAGTTTACAGTCATATGCTCTCTGCGGATGGCATTAGTGTTACCAGGGGAGCTCTGGTGATTGGTAATGTTTACCTCAGGACCACGGGAATTTTATCCCATCTGGAATGAACATGTTCTCTGGCTAGTGGCTACTGAGTAAAAATGAATGCCCTTGATGTAAATAGGTACCTGATCGTGGATGATGGAAAAAACACATTTTCTTGGTAAAATGACATTGGGAACAGGCACCACATTTGTAATTCCCACAGGGGAACAGATTAGCTAAGGTACTAAGCTAAGGTAAGTTTTATATTGGGTGACTTTGGCTTTTACCAGGGAGGTTCTCAATTTGTTTTGTGTCTTGTAAGCAATGGTGGGTTCATGCTACCAAAGCTGGGGAATTTTCCATTACAAATAGCTCACCACACCCAGACACATAACCTGGTGTAAGGAGCACAAAAGCTGGACCCCTGAGCAATGGAAGAAAAGGCATAGTCTAATGAGACGTCTTTCACCCTTTTTCCTAAATCCATACAGGTTTAGGTTTGGAAAAAGCCATAGGATGCCTTCAACTCACAATGTCTGTTGTCAGCTGTTGAAGATGGTGGTGGGTCTGTAATGGTATAGGCAGCTATCTACTGGGAGTCATTAGGTCTGATGATTGCTCATGGTTGTATAACAGCCAACGAATATGAAACAATTTTACAGGACCAGGAGCACCCTAGACACTACACTGTGTCCCTCTGATGTTCCAATATTCCAAGATGATAAATGTCATCATACGCCCTGCTAAGTAAGGGATAATGTACAGCGAGTGGGTCATTATTGCAAAATAAACCCCGACAGGGTGATGCAGGACTTGAATCATCCTGAAGGTGATGATTTTATTGATTTAAAAATGATTTTATTGCTTCTGCTACAAAAAATTGTCCGTTAGATTCTACGGTTGGAACTGCGTCCATAGCAACGTTTAACCACTGTTAACCACTGTTTAACCACAACGTTTAACCACGTTCAACTTTTAAACACTGCCATAGCCCATACCGTGTTCCGTTTGGTGTTTATTTCATGTCTGTCTTCTTCAATTTTGTCGATTTCTCTGTCATCCAGCTCTGTCTTACTCTCTTGCTTTTTCTGCGCTGTTTTCTTGTTCTCTTTTTCTTTTCTTTACTGGGGACAGTTCAGCCATTAACCATGAATCGAAAGTTTCGTGCTCTCCAAATATATAAAAATTAATATTAGAAAAGTCTTCCATGGTGTTTTCTGATGGAGTAACGGAAAGCTAATGTTTTTTTTTGCCACAGGGTGTCGCGAATGAGCTGACGTTGTTAAATTTAAATGAACCGTTAAATTTTCCGGACTTCTTTCTGCGGATTGATATGATTGGACGTGGTCCTCCAGAGTCTATGATCAGAACTGCGTCCATAGCAACAGACTGTTATTCATAGCAGCGGTCTGCTATTCAGACCATAGAATGCCGTAATTGACCAATCAGACCAATTTTGAAGGTAAAGAGTGGCCCCAGTTATTATTGGCTACTTGATATTCAAAAATTGTGAGGTGACTGTCTATACCAAAGGCCCTTTCCATTTCCAAGGCTTGTTTTTGTCCTGTGCATCCTTGTCCAGTTCTCTTTATAGATGCTGTCATTGTCCACTCGCCCACTGTCCTCTACAGCAAAGCAAAAACTGTTAATCTGAAGCCGCTACATTATCACCAAGATTAGCGGCGAGCACATTGGGTCATTCTGGGTCCTGAGACAAGATGTCAGAGTTTGGTTCTCACCATAGTTTGTCCAAGGTTGGACTTGAGTAGAAATCAATCCGCAACTTGCATCAATGCACAGAATCTGGCCTTATGAAAGTAATTACTGCATGTCTGTAACCTTCATTTTTCTGAATAATGAGGACAGAGAGCCCTGGTGAAGAGGCGCAAGAGGAGAGAGAGATGTTATGGCTGGTCTGTCTATCTGTGTGTGCCCGAGTTCAATAATGGCAATGATTCAGACAGCAAGGGTTTGCATAGTAAGGGTTATAAGATAAACCACTTAGAAAGGAGACATTCAATTCATTTTCTTTCTATTTGCCTGTGTCTCATCCCCTATGCCTCTCCCTTTATCTCTTTATCACTTCTCTCTCTCTCTCTCTACCTCCCTCCTCTCCTCAGTCTCTTTTGTATGGCTGCAAACCAGTTCTAATTTGGAGGCCATCTTCTCACTAAATGCACTCCAACTCTCTCTGGCAGAGGTCACCGGGCCCGTGGAGCTCACTCATAAACAAATTAATTGGTTTGCAAACACTATTTATGGGTTCTACAAACAAACACACACACACACACACATACAAACACTTCCTCCATCTCCCCCCATATGACCCAGGTACCCTGTGGTCTGACGGGGGAATGAATAGGTGCTATACAACTCTGCAAATTAACACATTCCACACTGAATGAATGATTGCTTTGAAATGCTCCAAAAAGTTCGGGGCTTGTTAAATTATTTTTTAAAGAAGTAAATGTTATCGTTTTGTTTGACATTAAATTGCTTTAAGTTTGAGTAGAATTTCAAGGTACATTTGAGATAAACAGTGTGCTTCACCACAACGGTTAAGAAACACTGATTTTCCCCAAAAGTGGTAGCATCTTATATGTTTTTTGTATTTTAAGAAAATGGACTAAGTCAAGTGAAGTCACACCAAATTTATTTATGAAGAACTTTGAAAGCTGCATTAGGCAAGATTTTTCTATAAACCAGTCTTAACAACATAAATCACAAAGTGGGGCTGCAACAGAGGATCGTCCCATCCACACTAATTGAGATGCCGGAGATTCACCCGATTTGCCCAAATTAAATTCTGGTGTCGGGTCTGGGCACTGGCAGGAAATCTCCTTGCCGAGGAAGTGAAAAACAAAAAAGGGTGCAAAAACAAGACAGAAGCTGGACTCACTGACGATGGCTGAACCTCTTCACCTCCTCCACCCCCACCAGACACTAATAAAGAGAGATTCAGGGCCGTGCAGTGTGCAGTTTACTGACTTCACATCCCATGATCTCTGGGTTTTGAAGTCTCAGTTTTCAAACAATTACCTTGCTGCCATTTGGGGCTACCAACATGAAGTTGCAGTGCAGCTTTAACAAGCAGGTTTCTTGCAGACTGCTTCACAGAAACCAAAGGACAGATGGCTTTGATGATCACTATACTTCAGGACAGTGGGCCCTGAGCTGATACAGTGTGGCACAAACACTGGATTGTTTAACCTCTGGCAGAAACATATGGATCCAAACAACAGAAGAAACTGCATTTAGTCCTTCAGTTCCGTTGGCAGCAAGTACATAGGTTCCAGTAAGTGGGGACTGAAGTGAAGAAGAAAAGTCTTTTCATGCCATTTATCAATCCATGATTTGCTCCCAAACAATATGCAGAAGTGCAAATACCAGCAGACATAGACCTACATTTCAATATTACATCTCCATCAATATCTTATATGCTCAAATATCAGAAGTGAAAGTGAAACGAAGGCACCTCCTAATCTCCGACCAAACGAAAGTCAAA
Source organism: Centroberyx affinis (assembly GCF_046629955.1). Classification (NCBI taxonomy): domain Eukaryota; kingdom Metazoa; phylum Chordata; class Actinopteri; order Beryciformes; family Berycidae; genus Centroberyx; species Centroberyx affinis. The sequence continues at coordinate 95,020 of NW_027279258.1, read as the reverse complement.
AGAGCAAAGATGAAGAAGAG
>NW_027279258.1:82500-90000 GCF_046629955.1 Centroberyx affinis | reverse complement strand
GCTATTTCATGTATATTATTGTGGAAGGCAGCCAGAGGTAGAATAGCCAGGACGAGCCACAGATTAGTGCACAAAGTCGGGAAAGCCTGGTCTATAGTCTGATGTCGGGACTACATTCATTCTTTGCATAGGTGTGGGAATCATATTGGGATCTGGCCAAGGTGAGGTTTCTGTGGTGTAACAGTGAGCCACAAATCAGCCACTACAAATGAAATATAGGAAACTGACATGAAAATACATGTGGGAAATTGAATTGAAATGAAAATAGGGCTCAACTCGGCGTGAGTGATTTGTTAATGGCATCGCAGCAACTTGCCTGCTTGTTTGGACAGTGTGTAACCTTGTAGCTTGAACAAGAAAAGGGTAAGAGGCTGCTGTGAAGTCTCTCTCTCAAACATGCACACACACACACACACACACACACACACACACACACACACACGCGCACACACACACACACACACACCGCAACCCGCCACACACGCACCCTGCAACGAGCCTGAGTCATCGGTAGCCAGCTCTATTTAAATTCAACAGTGATAATGTGGGAGAAATTGTTTTAATTGAGGCCCCGAGTTCATCCGACTGACAGACAGAGAGAGGGAGGGAGGGAGGGAGAGAGAGAGAGAGAAGAAAGAGAGGAGCTTTTAGCTTCCCGTCCTCTTTAAGCCAACCCTCAGGAGCGTCCAGACGAGAAGGTATTCGACTGCTAAATCCCTTTAATCTCACACATCAAAAAGCACCTCACTCACAGCACTTAGGTCTGTATCTGCTGAAATAACCCGGGGCCTGCTGTTCCATCTTTTCAGCAAAACGCCAAAGCTTTCAGGTAATAAACCAGAAAACGTCTCCCGGGTAATATATACCCCCGCTTTGTGTTTTTTTGTTTTTATTTGGCGTCTATCTTTTAGACGACGCACAACGTTTTTGCCAGCGCCAGTAGAACACGCTGCACTTTGTTTACATCTCCCCTCAGTGCGACACGCGCCGCTTTATTGTCGGAATTTGCTCCGCTTTGTTTACTCCTCTGTTCGCTGTGGCAGCTTTTTGTCAACGCCATATCAAAGTGCTCACTATCTAATATCGTACCCCCCTCCCTCCCCCCTCCCACTACTCGCTCTTTCCCTGCAGAAAAGCAGAGTGAGGTAATTTGTGGCAGACAATACCCCCCCCCCCCCACCGACACACACACACACACACACACACACACCCCGGAAGCTTTGTAATACAAGGAAGTCAGAGGAAGGGATAAATTAGTGTCACCGCTCTCGTCCACCTCCCGCTATCGGGGGCCATCTCTCCCCTCCGCAACGCACTGACATGCATCATGTTTGTTGGCTGCGGGCTACTATGCACGTCAAATCAAAACCAACGCTTTGCAACCCTGGCCTCTGCTCTATCAATCATGGCAAACACACGCACACACACACACACACACACACACACACACACACACACATATGTACCTGCATACACCCATAGACACATGCATCAACTCATGCTCTTCCGTCTCCACACGCAAACACACGTACAAACGCAAGCCTGTAAGCGCACATTAATGCACACACACACACACACACACACACACACACACACAATACAAAACGGGCTGGCAGTTGATGAGAAACACGGAGGGCAGCTGCTAAAGCAAACAATCAGTCAGCCGCATCTGTGTGTGTGTGTGTGTGTGTGTGTGTGCGTCTGTGTGCGTGTGTGTGTGCGTGTGTGTGTGTGCGCGGTCATATCTCAGCAGCCAATAAAGAGCGTCAGTCAGGCCGCCGTCAAATTAAAATGATGGAGGGAAGCCAGAGCGGAGGAAGCTTCATTCAAGATGAAAAAAAGACAAACATGTCAGCCGACATCTGCGGGGCCTCGGCGTTACGCCTTCGAGACGACGGAAGAAACGTTTTGTGGTGGGGGGGGGGGGGGGGGGGGACTGGGGAAGCGCGGGACACACAGGAAATCGGAACACAGTGAACTAAGGTGGTTGCGAAAGATTGCAGGCTTTCCGAATGTCCGAATGAGCGCCGTAAAATGAGACCGGAAAATTCTTTGTCTATCCCGCTCTCTCTTTCTATTTGTCTGTTTTCATTTAGATTCACACTGACATTTGCGTTAACATTCTCAATGAATGGATTTCGTTGTTGGATGTGCTGAAACTGAAAAAAAAGGACAATTTGGATTCGTCGACAGATGCCATGAGTCGAAATTATTTGAGTGTCCACCTAAGCCATTATCTTCAAAAATCTGGCTGAAAAGCAAATTATATGATGAAAAAAATCTGTGTTGGGGCGAAAATGGAAGCATAAAATCATGACTAGAAGGTAGTGAGAAGTTTGAAAAGAAGTTTGAAGTTACTGAGTAAGTCTTATAATTTAGGCTGCAGCATTTGTGCCAGCTCTGTCCTGTTAGGATGTTAAACACGCTGATAATAAACAGCCTGAACTAAACAAGCCTAAACAGGGCAGAGAATAAATAATATAGCAGTAAAATCAAAGCATCAGAACTCGCAGCACCCGCTTCAGTGACAGATTTCACCCACAGGCGGTCAGAGTGATTAACAGTGGTTGTGCAGTCTGACGCACACATGCGGCCGCACTGCCCTGTTATACTATTGTTTGTTGTTTTTACTGTCCTTTTAATGACCTCTAATGTATTTTCTATGCATTTCTTGTTTTATTGTTGGTTTTATTGTTACTGTTAATGCAGGTGTCATGCACCCAGCACTTTATTTTTCATGCATATTCACATTTTTCTTAGAAATGTAGAAATGTGCGAACTGTATATATTTTTTTTATGCACATAACAATAAACCTGAAATTGAATATTTTTAACATAAGTAAAAAAATAAGACATTTACAACATCCATACTATCGCTGGATTACATGCTGCTCTATGGGTTGAGAAAATTTTCAGAACTCTTGGGCTGATGAAACCCTTTCAAAAACACATTCAATAAATGAGTTTTATTTGCGGATGATACTAATATTCTTTGTTCTGGGGAGAATTTGCAGCAGCTTTTGGAGGTGGTTATGACAGAAATGAGTGTGTGTGATGTGAAAAATGTACAGTGGTCAAGCTAAGCTCAAGGCTGCTTTTCTTAGTTCCTACAGTTGACATGTTGGAGATACGAGGTTTTCACCCGGCAGGCTGGGATTTATTTTGACTAAGTCACTCATTCAGTGAGTCTTCCCAGTCTATAACTTCAAACTGGCATCCCTAAAACCTGACCATGGCTCGTGTCCTCCCGTAATGAAGGGGCGACCATTAGGATCTGATTAGGATGAGAGAAGGAGGAAGAGGAGGAGGAGAAGGAGGAAGAATAGAGGGAGGCAGCACAGGTATTGTTCGCTGACCGGTGATGCCTGGCTCTCTTAATGAGAAGGGATGACACAGGCGGCTTCACCCCGGCAGGCCGGCCTCGCTCGCCCCCCTCTCAGCTGCCAATCACTCGCTTGTCCAGGAAGAGGAGTGTGTTTGTGTTTATTTACTTTCACGTGTGCTTGCAGTCGCTGCGGGGCTGCGGCTCGGCCTCCGTCCATCCGTTCAGTGGGTTTGTTTGTTTGTTTGTTTGTCGCAGGCAATAACTGGATTTCGACTGAACTTGGGGGAATGATCTTTGTATTTCATCATCTTTGAATGAGCTTTTTCATTTAGTAGGAGCCATTTTTAGTTTTTGTAAAGAGAACTACAAAGGCGGTCGTCTAGTTTGAGTTTAAGATCACACTCATTCACACTCCTGTATATGAAAAATTGTGGATTAAACATGTTGGAAACAAGTCTATCTTTAGGAATCTTTATAAGGTTTAAATAGTGAAAGCCTTGACACATTTATTTACTGATTGGTCCAAGCCGTGACTGCATCATTTGTATAATCGACTGTGTGTGTGTGTATGTGGAGTGCCACAAATGCCAAAAAGAAAATATTAACAGACAATACGAATGGCTCTACAAAATGTATTTGCACTGTTCTATAAGACTTTCACACATTTGTGCAACTTTTACTGATTGCTGCAAGCGAAACTGCATCATTTGTGGGGGACGGCATGTTTACTGTCGCCTTGTTATTGTGTGTGTGTGTGTGTGTGTGTGTGTGTGTGTGTTGTATTTATGTGTACATGCATTTGCACTGACAATTGTCCCCGCGTATTTGCTTATCTGCATGTACTATGTGTGCATTTGCGGCCACATTTGCGTGTGTCCGTTAAACTGTTTGTCCTCCTGTTGTGATGGAGATTCATATGCTGATTTCACTAATGGGACACGAGATAAGAGGATATCGCCGGCTGGGTGTACGGTCGGATATCGCATGGATCCCCTCTGGCTGGAGCTGTGGGTACGTGCTAGATGTGGGTGTGTGGTGTGTGTGTGTGTGTGTGTGCATCCTGACCACTTATGTGTCTTCATAGGCCTTGCACTTATATGACACCCAGACAGGGGCTTGGTGGGCTGCTAATTGCTTTCGGGGATTAGTGCTGGATGGTCAGAAGTCGAGGCCTTCTTCTATACCTAGAAACCTGATAGGGTTTTAGAATGCCACGGCCCATCAAAGGCACAGATTGGGGAGTGTGTGTGTGTGTGTGTGTGTGTGTGTGTGTGTGGGGGGGGGGGTATGGTTATGTATATGATGAGGTGGGTGGCAGTGTGTGTCCGAGAGAGGGAGATGGAGACATTTTGCATTGACGTTTTAGGCATTTAGCCGATGCTCTTACCCAGAGCCTCAGTTGCAACATAACAAGCTACTAAAAATATGCAGGTCAAAGGTGAGGCCCACATTCTTGTGGCTATAGAGAGATCACATAAGAGCAAAGCGCTAGGGAAAGAGATGGAAGGGACCTTTTCTTCTTTGGAAAGCGAAAAAGGAAAAAAAAAAAAAAAAACTATTGAAGCCCTCGGACGATAAAGACCGGACCGGAACGTTTCTACGAGAAAATGTGCCTGGATGATTAACAGGTCAGATAGCTCATTTAGCACGGCGTCCCACGGGGTCCCGTCCCGTGTCACAGAGCTACTACAGTGTGATTAGACAGCCAGTCATAAATTGTCCTGCGCTGTATGCACCTCCTCCCCCCGTGGACCGTCCTCATGTCCGTGTCCCCGGGCTAGCTGTCACCCTGAAACACCCTCGCAGCTGATTATGGTACAATGGAAGTCATCAATCATCACAACCAAGAGCTACTCTACAAGTATGCCTCTTTTATGATGAATTCAAAGGTTATGATTGTATGGTTTGTGTGTGACTGTTCAGCTTTGTGTATATCTATGCCTCTCCGTGGCTGGATCTGCTCACTCCAAATCAGCTGTGATAATCTCCTTTCATTTCCCCGCACACTCCGTCACCACGTCGGCCCAGACAGAGGGAAGATCATCGCGCCGCTGAAAAAAAAATCTATGCATTGCTTTCACTCCCCTTCATAATGAGTTGGCCTCCAGGAAAGATTCACTCTAGAATAGCTATTGAATGCCTGAAAGGCCCAAGGCCAATGATTATATTTGAAATGTACCTTTACTGAAATGAGAGGTGAATATGGATGAATTGAGCTGCCGAACGAGGGGCCGCGCCATGTGAGCGTGCACGCACACACACGCACACACACGCACACACACACACACACACACACACACACACACACATGCGACAGCAAGGACGAAATACTGCCAGTTCTACAAAGGCCCTGATCGCTGGAAAAGAACATTGCTTCACAGACGTCGCCTTATCAAGAACACTCAACGCCATGCACAATGTAGCTCGGCATAATGGGACATGCTGAGAGGCTGAAAGGGAAAAAAAGGCCTTGCGTGGTGAAGGGGAGAGAGACAAGGAGCGAGAGAGAGAGAGGAGCCGGGAGAAAGCACGTACGATACCAGACAGAAAGAGACGGAAAGAGACAGAAAGAGACGGAAAGAGACAGCGACCCTTGGACAGGACAATACAAAGGTGGGAACACCATGTCCAGGAGCGTTCGGAGGGGGTGAGGGTCCGATGAACCCGATGAAGATATCATTTCTCACCTCAATAAGGCCCCCTCTCTCACCTGATGTACCTCTGCTCTGTCCCCGGAGCCTGTGTTAGCTAAGGATCCCTCCGACGCCGCGCGGTCTTCCATCAGGCGGGGTGGCGCCGAGTGTTTTTATTCATTACAGGGGACGGCCTTGATGGGCTGCGCTGTCTGTCACTTAATGTAATGTATCTAAATGTGTCTGTCCTTGTAAGAGCAGCCGGAGCCGAAGTGAAAAGAGGCTGCCTCTATTTGGGCCAGTGGGTTTTATTGATTGTGCGGCGCGAGGGGGAATTTGTGTGTGTGTGTGTGTGTGTGTGTGTTTTGGGGTTTGATTGTTCTTGCTTGTGTGTGTAGGTGTGTGCAAACTAGGAATGGACTGATATCGGTTTCTGAAGGCCATTACAGATCCCAGTATTTGTATACTGAACTCTCCAATCACCTTTATTTTGTGTCTATATGCAATATCTTTTAATTTAACCATTTTCATACCAAAAATTTTACAAGTACTCAGTGTTTCCCTGACTTTTATTCTTGTCAGGGTGGAAAAGCATCTGAGACAGCATCTAGACCATCATGGGACACTAAAAGTGGAACACCGCACCTGTTCAATAGAGGAAATTCTGGGATACACTATGCCTTCAAATGAAGATGTAAATTATAAAAAACATAATTGAACAAAAAAACCTCATCATTGCAGGTTTTACAGGCTGTTTTTAAGTAGTTGTAGTCAGGAAAGAACCTCCATCATATCAGCAGTGGACCACGTAAGTGTCCAATATCTGATATTAAATAAATAATATCTGCCCGATATACTGGCAAAACAATATATTGGTCTTACCATGGTGCAGACTATTCCTGCACAGATCCATTTGACAGCATGGGGTATTTGGCAGGGAGGAGTTGTGTCTACACACATGTGCGTATATGAAACGAATTAATTATTACACAACAAGGTAAAAAATTAAAGCAGAACCAGCAGAGGCGAGTCCCAGGAGGAGCTGGGAATATGCACCAGTGAGGTGTTCTGTTTACTCATATGCTAATTCACATTCATGCTAAAGCACACACACATGTAAAATGGATTTTCTCCACTCGGCTATAAAATAATGAGCTCTCACCATCCAGCTGTTTCTTGCCTCAGTCTCCGTTCGCTGCTGTATATCAGAGTCTGGCTCCAATCTGTTCACTATTTACTAGCTTCTCCTCTAAGCTCTTTACTGAAGCCAAGTGATCACTCTTGATATCGCCCGTATTCTTCAGTATCTCGCTGATCGTGCTTGATATCTTGTTCGCTCGCATGTTGAAAGCCGCTGCTTCTGTGTGAAACCTCCCCGCCCCAATTTCGGCAGTTTCAATTTCTTATTTACCGGAATTTGAAAGCTCACATTGTCCTTTATGTTCAGAATAAACTTCACAACCTCGGGGCAAATTCGAAAACCCATCGCCTCATTTAAAAAATGCATGGTCCTCAATCTGAAAATAAGGCTGCTTTTACTGA
>NW_027279258.1:60000-77500 GCF_046629955.1 Centroberyx affinis | reverse complement strand
ACGTCTACTAGTCGAGTGCCAGGTAACCATGCCAACAGTCAACAATGTAACGGCGGAGAGCGTGCGTGTGTGTTGACATCTTTATGAGCCGCGGCAACTGGAATGATCACTCTGACACACACACACACACACACACACACACACACACAGATAACGACATTGATTGACTTGTTGAACAAGTTGGGCTGCAGTCTTGAGGCGTAACGGGGGGGGGGGGGGGGGGTGAATGTACAGGCAGGAGAAGCTGTAATGGTTTATGTGTGTGTGTGTGTGTGTGTGTGTGTGTGTGTGTATACACTTTGAAAGTGGTCATGACTTGTGGTCACTGTAGCAGGGTCATGTCATGTTTGCAGTGTGTGTGTGTGTGTTCTTGCTTTCAGAGAGACAGATACAGCAGACTCCACATCAGTGTTTGGTGTTGTGTGTGCCTGACACAGATCTCAGACCAGCTGTTTCCACCTGTTAAGGTGCTTGCAGACGGCGGGAGGCTACATTGGTTTCAATGTACATACGACAGCAGTTTTGCCTCCTCCAATGGCAGCAGCCGCAGCAGCACGACTTGAAGGATGTTCAACTTTTCCAACTCGCTGCCTCTCTTCGATCAGAGAGCGTTTCCATTGTCTGTATCTGTTATCATAGCCACCGTGACACCATTACCAAGGCCCCCTTTTTCTCTCTCTCACTCTATTTCCTTACCACTCCTTCTCTGTCACTCCCTCCATCCACACTGTGAACAACACCCTGTGCATTTTGACTGACAAGGCTAATCTGTCAGTCACATACTGTCCGACCTCACCCTAAGCACCCAGGGAGAAATTAACTGAAATGAAAACACTTGCTGGTGTCTCATCTCGGCCGGTGATGTCGGCGATAATGACAGACATGGGATAACAACTACAGTACAACTCTCCGAACTCTCTGATACTTAACCGTAGACCCTGAAACTTTCATACAACAGTGGTCACGGCCTTCCACACAGGTAGGGCTAATATATGGCGGGTAATATCACCATCAATAAGCCGGTATTCAGATCAAACAGTAAACAATAGGTTATTAATCAAACCCTGTGCCGAGTTTATCGATGCGAGGAGGCTGAGTTGGATTAGCCGCATGATAAAAGGAAGGCAACAGCACCCACATAAAGTGGTAATCCTTGACTTCCTCATTTGTTTGTTTGTTTTTTATTGTGTTGCCATCTTTGGTGCTCAGCACTCATTGCTGTGGTGTTTCTGCACTGCTCTTCCCAGACATCACCTGTCAATCAAACAGTGTGGGCGGGACTGTGACGTCATTTTCCTTGGATTTTCTGTTGATGCAGTTTGAGTTTCTCTTTTCTTTGTCTGTTCAGCCGTGGTGGCTATCGCTGCTCATGCTAACTACCCAGTTCTTCTTCTGTTTATTCCAAACAAACTGCTGTTACTGCTGCTGGAAACATAATGCACATCACTTCCCTGTGCCAGATGATTTTTCCCAGGAAAGAGCGAGAACAGCAAATGTAAAAGCTTTCACGAACTGGGTATAGATTGAATAGCTATTGTGTTATAGCAATCGGTGATAGAAAGTAGCAAAACAGATTTTTTTTCAATATGAAAATGTCTGTTTTGCTGTTTTTATTACTACTTTAGTTTAGAAGTGCAAATAGTATCAGTACAAGTAGCCTGGTGAGAAAAAAGACAGGAAAAGATGGGTATTTTCACTCTTCATGACAGACAGTGGAAAGGAAAGTGCACTGTGCCAATGTGAGATGGATAATTTAACATCTAGTCCAGTAGGTACAGTAAGCACAGCTCATAGGCGTGCAGAGGGAGGGGCCAGAGTGGGGAAATGCCCCTGCCCTTTTGTCCTAGATTCCCTTTTCAGATAGAAACATCTAGATAAAGTTTCTCAACAGGCATTGGTAACACTGACGACCTGAGGAGCTACAAGCTAAAAGGGGTTTATAACCAGTCTGACGAGCATTTATACCACAGTATTTCCACTACGTGTAGGCTATTCAAACCTTACCTTTCTTAAACAGCTTACATTGGTCTACAGGGGGCATTTAAGGCAAAATGAATGTTTTGATCTTCTGATTACTTCAGTCTGCATACGGGCCATATGTTTAAAATAGCACAGCAAACTATCAACGCACTGCAATAAGGACTCTGAACACTTCTCACTAACACACAGATGTACCTGCACTTTAAAACTCTTGTGTCAATCTTGTAAATATTGTCTGTGATTTCTGTCTTGTGGTAATCTGTGTATACTGTCTGTTGTGCCAGTCATGTGTCTAATGTGATGCTGATATCTGTCTATGTTTGATTTTACTGACACTGTTGAATTGAGCTTACCCACCATGCTGCACCGAAAGCAAATTCCACCAACCTTGGTCGTGTGGTCATTAATTGATAAATGAAATGAATGAAAATGAATGACTCTTCACTTTCAGCAGCCTAGTACAGATTCACCTGAAATTCTTAAGGGTCTCTGAACTCTAAAAAGAGTTGGACATTGACTTTTATTGATACAATCTTTGGAAGAAAGTGGAAATTTCAATTATTGAATACATTTCCAAGTGACATAATGTAGTAACAGCCTACTAATACTGGTTGGGTATGGAAACATCTCTCTTAAGTACGTGCCACTGTACAAGACTCACCAGAAAGTTTTTAAGAGTTTTTAAAAGCAGATTTTCAAAAACCTCTCCACAGGGAGCATCATGTCCTCGGACCCCCCGAAGCTTTTCTGGGGGAGTGCCCTTTTAAAGATTTGTGTTATGGCATTTCTGCTTTATTAGACAGTGAAAAGAGACAGAAAAGACAGGAGAGAGTCACAAGCAACAAAGGTTCCAGGCTGATTTCAAACCCAGGACGTTGCATTTACTGGAAGGCACTTTAGCCAGCTGAGCCACCAGGATAGTCCAGAAGTTGCCCTTCTAGAGAATTTTGCAACTGTCCCTATCAGAGTCAGTGCAGGCCACTTGACCCAACACTGGTCACCAGCCGAATGCTAGTAGATTTGGGCTTTTGGCTGGTACATCTGTACTTTTTTGCAGGTGGCCATCCAGTTACCAATCACTCTTTTCTACTCTAAGACATACATGGCTGCAGAGAATTTAAATTGACTAGCAAAATCCTGTATCGACGGGCAGTTGAGGCAAAAAAGTTGAATCCCCTGACTGTAAGTGCAGAATTTTGACAGTGCCTACCATCTTATCATCTTTCTTATTGTATCACCTCTTATATCCAACCAGCAGCCCACCTCCCTACCTTTCTCAATTCTATCTTCAAATCATTAGATGCCACCGAAGCATCCTCCAACGCTCGTCTACATGGGGTCAACTCTCCATGATCACCCTATCAGCCTGCCTGTCTGCATCTATCGACTCTCTATCTTCTTACATACACCCACTTGCACACTCAGCAGCACCTACACACATTATTACAGTAGACGGCGATGGGATAACAAATCACTCCTACCTATTGAATGACCTATTTTCCAGCACGTCGGCATGGATCTGGTACTATAACGCAGAACGGCGTGTGCGCCCTATCTGCAGCGAGGTGCATGTGGGCAGGTGAACGATTATAAAGTCGGCCGTAAAAAAAGGGGAAAATAAGAGCTAAGGTACACATGACCTAGAAAGCTGCGGGTCGAGCTTGTGCAAGTCAAGTCAACCGCCTCGTACGCCCAACCAGTTACACCGCATTACAATGCTGAGAAGGAAACAAAAAAAATTGCACAACGGTGGCGGTTAACTCTCGAGATGTGAAAAACTGCGGCAGCCGTCACAGACGCTCACGCACGCTCGTGTATGAGTGTGCGTGAGCGCTGTAAGGTGAAAAACATACACACCCATTTGTGTTTGACTACATTGTTTACCTAAATGAAGGCAGCCAACCAACCCAAATATTGGCCCAACCGCCCACGTGAAGAGATTGGCTTTACACACAGATTGCCCATGTTTACTTTCAGCAGACAAGGCAATCAAAGCGATTGGTGCCAATGTGAATAAACACGTGTGTGTGTGCATGCTGTTTGTGTGAGGATATGTGTACGTGTGTACAGGCATGTTTCCTCCTATGATCGGCCCTGTATGACAAATGAAATCATACACTAAGCGGTATGTGGCGCACACAAGCAGATGGGAGAATACTTGCATTAACACAACATCATCAAAGGCCCATCTCTGCATCCATGTGCCTCTGGAGTATACGTTATGTCATGTTGTTTCTTTACTGTTTTTTTCTTTTTTTTCCAATACATCATGATGTTTGCTGCTTATTAGAGAGCTACAGGCTTCCAGATTGGCAGGCCAAGTTAATGAAGGTCCAATTGCTTTCAGACCGATTCCTTAGGAGTCAAGACTACACACACAGGTGATCTCACACACAAACACACACACACACACGTTGGGCACACATGCATGCAAGATGGACACATGCACAGGCCAAATAAATGGGTTGCTATGTAGAAAGTAGAAGTATATACTCTTACATATTTATCACAGTGCTACCTCGATGTAGTGTGTGTGTACCTTTATCTGTGTATCTGAGTACAATTGTATCCATGTATGTGCATCCACCACAGCGTTTTTTTGCCTGTCTCTGTATTTTTATCCTATTTTATTTTCGCTTGCATATGTCTGTGTGCCTGGGTGTGCGCGTGTGTGTGTGCACGACGCAAGCCTGTGCTTCAGTGCGTCTATCCCGCTGTGTGTGCATATCCAACTGTGGCCCACAAAGGAACACAGCGTTACTCATCACATCTGCGGCCATCGCTGAGGGAGTGCCCATGGGGATGAATAAAGACACACCACATTACCTGCAAGACAGACAGAGAGAGGAAAGACAATATGAGATGCAAGGGCTGAGAGTATAGCTGGGGAGATCATGGTTGAATGCTACTGTAATTCTGCGGTTATTGCATTTTAGAACAAACAGCGAAAAAACACAAACTCTTTAACCCTTAGGACAAGATTAGGTCAAAATAAAAATGTGTGCTAATCAAATTTGCATAAGTATATTTTGTTATTTTGCACTAAAACATCAGTAACATCAGTCAGTAACATAATATTCAGATCTGTGTAAATACACCAAACTTGGTCTCCATGTACAGTTCGCTGCCCTGAACATTTTCAGAATTGGAGCAGAAAATATAGTACCAAACGGCCATGGCGGCCATTGAACTGACCGTGATAGGCTTGAAAAAAGTGTGGCTCAAAAATGTTCAGCTCAGCAGATATATGGGAAAACTCACTTGCTGGCAATGGCGGAAAGAAAAATGACCGGTACATGGTTTTTAACTGTAGTAACTGTACATTTTAAAGTACAGTAACATTTTACATGTATTAACTATACATGTACATCCATTTTAACTGTATTAACTATACATATACCAATTTAAACTGCACTAACTGTACATGTATACCATTTTACTGTACTAACTGTACATGTACACCATTTTTAACCTAACTGCACATGTACACCCATTTGAACTGTAGTAACTGTGCTTGTATACCAACTGTAACTGTACTAACTGCACATGTATGCCATTTTATTGTACTACTACTAACTGTACATGTACACCAATTTTACGCAAGTCACAATTCACATACATTTCACCTGTATCATAATGTTGACATAACCATGTAATATTCAATGCAATGCTATCTTGACTTCTTCTTGAGCATCTCTGAGATGCAATGCCTTGCACCTTGTAAATGAAATGGATGCCTCCTACAATAACAGAGCCCAGTTTATCAAAAACAAAGGCCACTGGAGTGTGTGAAACCATAACGGCTAATGGGCAGCTGCTGTTGACGGTAAACAAGACACGGCGGATTCAACTTCTGTTTCAGTAAATCCGATGCAGAGCGAAACGTGTTGCGGGGAAAACAGGGGAAGCAATCTGCTGGGTATTTAGCCAGCGTTTGTTTGCATAAAAGGGGGGAGAGAGGAGCTAACAGGAGGACGGATGTTAAAGTCTGGCAGGTAACAATCTCTCTCTCTCTCCCTCCCTCTCTCTCTACCAGACAGACAGGTTGTCTATGTGGTTTGGCAGCTCCAGCTAAATGCAATCTCTCTGTAACGGAGGTCCTGGAGATGTTTAACCCGTTCAGGGCAGTGAGACGAGGGAATCAATCACCGGGTGAAAGCAGTCCTGTCCATGCAGCCGCCACCTTAACACCTATTCCCACGGCTGACTGACATGGAAAGGAGCACCCATGGGAGAGGGAAAGGGGTCAAACCCATTCAGACCCACACCCGACCGTGAGGGAAATGTCAGTCAAAAAAAAAAAAGAAAGACAGAAAAAAAGATGAAAGCAATTTGGTGGCTTGCTGTTGGTTCGGTTGTCCCCTATGTATGTTAAGGTGTGTGTGTGTTTGTGTGTCTGTGTAATTGGTTGACCCTTTAAAATGCCTGTTTGTTGCTCTTGGGAAATGAAGCAACCGTTACTATGTATACTGAAATGTGATTTTAAGATGCAGGTAGGTAGGTGTGATTTTAATTTGCTGGAGGCTCAGATGTCAAAACATCACTGGCAAGAGAAGATGAATCAAGCTCTCCTTGTGTTTTGAGAATTCAAAAATATATTTCTGAATAATTGTAGCCATTCCTTCATGTTGCTGTATATCCTGTATACATGTTGTACCTCTCTGTGTGTATGTGTGTGTGTGTGTGTGCAGTGATGTCGTGTTAAATTAAAAGGTTAATTAAAAACCATGATCTCCATTCGCTGATCATCATGAGGCAAACAACCACCAATAAAAATATAGATATTTTCAGAGAAGCATTAATTTATACTTAGACCCTATCCTGAAAATGAACTTTTTAGTGAATGAATTCTTCATTAAAAGATAGTAATCCATCTCACAGTTTCCCCTACCATTGAATAGGTGGGGTGGGTCACCCTGCCTTTACCTCATTATTTCCTACATTTCCCTCACTGACAACACTCTGGTCACCCTACAGCACTCTGGCGAAAGACTCTGCTTGTTACTGTAGGGTCACTGTTGGCACGTTGTAGAGCAAAGCATTGTCAGTGAGGAAAATATCGGAAATAACGAGGTAAATGTTGGACCTTTGGACCCGCTGTGCAAGTTGTCTGGATACAAAACACTTTTTTATGATTATGATTATGCTGCATAAGTAGTTTGGAGAAACTTGATGAACATTTAATGCTTTTTAGAGCTGAAAACAGATGGTTCTGATAACTTCAGTAGTCTGGGAGAAGGCTGAGATGGAACTCACTGTGTGTTTGGTGGTCCTACGAACTTCAATGTAGTTTCAACCGACTTAGTAGTGAGTAGATAATGACTGAATTTTCATTTTGGGGGTGAACTATTCCTTTAAGGAGCTCCTACCCCACCTAAAAGAATTCCTTTAGTCTGGGTTTCAGTGGAGAGTTTTAGTGTCCCATGGTCTAAATGCTGTTTCAGAGGCTCTTCCACCATGACAAGAACCGGTATACCCTCCACTTCTTCCCTGTGTGAGTGTATGTGCGTCTCCTGCATAAGCGATGCACATGTACATAATGTATGGGAGCATGTGCGTGCGCCGGCATCTACGCGCATGAGGGGTCATTAGTATCCGAGTGGGTTTTCACCGGCCACACCGTTTGCTCCAGCAGACCATAATGCCGGAGGCGATTGATTCTGATTAAGTCAATATAGGGTGGGAAGGGAGATGAAAAGGAGGCGAGGAGGAGGCGAACCTCTGACCGAGACCGCCGAGTGACTCCTCTCTGTCCTCGCATTCATGCTAAAAACTCAACGGTTGCGGTCGGATAGCCCCGGAGGCTCTACTGCGAGGCGGAGGCATGTCAGTACACCACACACACACACACACACACACACAGGCGCGCTTGAAGAGCATGCAAATGAAAATATTCACGCATGCTTTCAAATGTTTGCTTGATTTTCATCTTCCCAAAGACTTAAACGGCCTCAAAGGAAGGCGCTTGCGAGATCAGATGAATTACAGCCTGTGTTGTGTGTGTGTTTCAGACCTAGAAGGCCGACCGTTTTGCCCGAGTCTAAGGTCGGCGGCAGAGGATGCAACCTGTTGCCACGTCCACCGACGGATCCGACCTTGAAATCGGTTGAAGAGGAGGCGAAGACAAAAACAAACTCTTTTGGAAGCACTTTGGAGAGCAGCCTGTAAGATCGTGTTTATCCGCGGAGTGAAATTCGACAAAAGAGTGATTCGCTTTCTACATATAAAAGGGGAATAGACACAGCCGTGACCCTCGGCCCTCTGCCAGCATCCGCACGCATCCGTCGGCAACCTCAACATCCTGTGTCTACTTCTCTCCGGTGCTCTCTTTCTCTTTTTCCCCACACAGACTGTAGATGCAGAGTGGTCGTGACGTCCCTCGCGGTAGTAATTAATTGCGACTCAAGGCCAGAGAAGTAACCTCTCTGTTCGTGCGTCGAACGACCCGGCTGTCCGTTACCGACTAAACAGTGAGGTTTTTTTTTTTTTAATGATCCCCCCCTCCCCCCCACCCCCCTCGCTCCCTCTTCCCTCCGCCTCCTCGGTTTCCCTGTCTCTTCCACTTTCGCTCCCCCTGCTTCTCCTCACTTATTCGGCCTTTTTGCTCGCAGAAGCACTCGCAGTATGTACGGCGTCAAATGGAATCAAATCAAAGCGGCGGGCGGACGAGGAAGCCGATAAAATACGTGGGTAAGAGACGGATTGGGAGGGAGGGAGATGAGGAAGAGATGACATGTTACCACCCGCTGATGAAGAGTTATATCCTCCAGGGCTACAGATGCATACAGTGTTAGCAGTGGTAACAGTGTTATAATTGAAGGTTGCATCCTCTCTTCCCTTCTAAAATAAGGAACTCCACTGAGGCCAATCAGTGTTGATGTCTGATGTTCTTGTCGTCCTTTTGGTGGATAAAATCAAACTAGTGGGAATAATTCCACCCAGAGAAAGTCAACTTTTCTACCGTTTCTCATCCGTTTTTTCATCTAATTTCTCATCTAGTGTTTGGATAACACAGCTTGCAATGATGACAAAATTCATATATTTTTTGATTGGTTACTGAAACTGCCACTACTCGTCATTGAGAAAAAATAATATCACTGTAATGTGCTACAGCCCAACACTGGGAGTGACAAGCGACGCACCTGTCACAGCCAGCCAGCTCTCCCCAGGTGCCACTTAACAGAGCCAACACCACAAAAATAAAGGTCATGTCACTTAATCATTGGTAAACAAAATGTCATGTGATGTGACGAGAAGAACAGTGTTTCTGCGGTGTGTGTTTGTATGCGTGTGTGTGTGCGTATGGCTTGATAATAATAGGGTTTAGGTGTGCGCAAATGTATTAAATGTCTGAAAAACAAGATCCAAACACTCATCTGCTATCACTAATTTAAAAACCATAGGACATGCAACCTGATAATCAAAACTACTAAAGTGTGTTTCAGCTATGTCAAGGCATAAATAAAATAAATGTCGAGGCTACAATTTATTCTTATCGTGTGCAAACAAGTTAGACCTTATGATCCTGTTTGGATTAATTTGAGTGCACAAGTTAGATATCATTCCGTTGTTTTGGTTCATTTGTACCCTCACTTCCATTATTTTGTGTGCAAAATGTCCTAATTTGTGCAACTTAATTAACACATGCCCACAGTTTAATGACAATGTGCGTGCAGCTTTTAACTGTTTTTAGCTGAGTCAGGTCTTGAGACATAAGACAGAGATTTTTTAATCAGGTTTTACTTAAGTTTGGGGATGAGTTATCAAGACATACTGATATCACAGCATTCCTACCTGCACATGTTTTATACCTGGGGATTTCTCCATTTAGAGGTAACAAGAAAGCATGGTATGACAAGTTTTTAACAACTAATTTGCACAGGTTGCACCCAACTTGAGTATGTTTTATATATCATGCGCACATGACAATCTTTTTTCCCAGTCAAGGCAGCCACTGTTATCCTCCATACATGACATTTAAGAAGCTGAACCCATACCATTTGCACATGTAACTGCATCAACACTTCATTTTCCCATTATGCGTCCCATGTGTTACAAAAGCAGCGTGCAATATTTTCCTGTTAAACCATAATGCTCTCGCCAGCCACAAAATGGCCGTGCAGCTGCATGAAAACGGGAGGGGAAACTGAGCCCAGCATGATAAACTGGGGTAATAATACCCGCTCCCCCCCCCTCCTCCCCGCCCCGCCATGGCCACATAGGGGCTAGCCTTGGCTCCCACTCCTCCTCTCCCTTTCCTCTCTCCCTTTACACAAGGAAGGCAGCCAATATGGGCCAGCGCGGCACATCCTTCCCCCAGATAATGGAATTGCCTGGCTGTAATAATAATTTGAATTTCACGCCCCGGTGCCTCGGTGCGGAGGGATCGCCGGAGCACGGGGCATAAATTAGCCTCCGTGTGCCGCGCTGATCGATGGCTGCCCCGTCCGCCACCTATTGATCTGAGCTGACTCCTTGGGACGCAATCATAACCTGCATCGGTGCACACACAGGCACGCAGACGTTCCCTTCACCAAAACTTAGCAGGAGCCCAGGACAGACATGCAAGCACATTCTGAGGAGGAGAGCAAGTGTGCGAACAATAAAACCCTTTGATTAGAGTGACAGATAAACAGAGACAAAAGACAGTAATATTCTGCCCAAGCATGCCTTTACACGTGTGGTTAAGACCCAGTAAAGCCTCAGAACATGCCCACACACTCTGCTCCAGACCAGAATCTTGTTCAGCCTGCTTGGACAGTCATTCAGTCTGGAAGGAGACACTTCTAAACCAAGTCAAAGTCAGCTGTATATAAAAACCCAGCCATTCCAATATGACTGTGAAACACACTTTTTACATTAAATTAACAATCTGGAACATTTTCATATATGTATATATATATACCGTGCTTGATATTCAGAAACTTTTCATTTCATTAGTTTTGAAAGCATCTTCGCTTTATGGATTTCTTTGACATATGCCTAAGACTTTTGCACAGTACTGTATATATATATCTGTTTTGCCACTGATTTGCCACATTTGTTGTTTTAAACATGGTGTCTGATAGCTCTTTCCTGGGAAAAATCCTCTGGCGCACATGAAGCGATGCGTTTCACATTTCCAGTTTGTTTGGAATAAACAGAAGAAGAACTGGGTATTTAGCATGAGCAGCGAACAGACAAAGAAAAGAGAAACTCAAACTTCATCAACAGAAAGGAAAGGAAAAAGACGTCAGCGATGACTGCTCGGCACCAAAGATGTCACCAAACTACAATAATAAAAAGAAAAAACTTGGCATTCGGAAATCAACCCATCAATCAACATAAAAGAATTAAGGACATGCATAATGACTGTGTGTATATGTATATGTTAAAATATTGATAAAGTTCATAGAAGCAGCGGAGAGCAAGCGGGCTACGAGTGCTTGTTGAATAATGAATAATTTTCCCTTTGATGCTTGATGGCACAGGAACACCGTTCTCCCATGAATTCATTCACAAAGCTGAAGATGGCTCAGAGCGCCTCGCAATACCATTAGGCACTGCAGCGAGTTCCACCTGCACACACACACACACACACTAGAGACATATTCACTATCATGCACGTACGCATGCATTCATACGTGCACACACAAAGGAGCAGTAAAAAAAACAAACACATAATATAGTCCCGCTCGCACACGGGCGCACTAATTAACTAAGTTTCTCGAACGAACCACTGCGCTGGAATAAGTGCATCTGGGAGCGTGTTCAAAGCAACAACGGTGCAGCGGGTGCCACGGCCAAACGGGAATGCAAATGGGCCCCGATGGGTGCGCTCGCCAAAAAAAAAAAAAAAAAAGAAAGCCATCACGTACTGAACAAAAAGATCAGGCGGCGAAATTCACCGGATTCACAAATTCAGACAGACAGGGGAGGTTTGTTTCTCTGACCTTTCTGCAGGTTCGTGACTGCAGCTGTAGCGAGGGGATTGGGACCCAATAATGACCCGAATCAATTCTCAACTCAAGTCTATTCTCCCTGGGCGAGGGAGAGGGCGGCGGAGGATCGATGAGTGTCATAAAAACTCGCAGCGTGATGGAGCATGCATAATCCTCGGGAGCGTATACACCTCACGCCGGTCGGGCCTCGGGGGGGTGGGGGGTTGGGGGATTGGGGTATGGATGCAGGATCAGACTTGTCCTGAGGCAAGGCGACGCTCCGGCATGACGAAAGGACACCTCAAAAAAAAAGACATCCATTCATTAGGAGAGACAGTACTAGTCATTTCAGTGGAGTACGACAAAATGCCAGGTTATATGGACGCCGGCCAATAATAGTTACAGCCAAATGCTGCTGCTGCAACGATCAGATTTCCCCATGGCGATCATTAAAGTTTAATCTAGTCTAATCTAAATAAACTGTGCAGCACAGTGAGGTACTTGGTGACACAGGTCAGCGAGTTACAAAACCGGTTAGACAGGCCTCTCTGCTTTCTCTGTGCGAGCTGTTAAAGCCAGACGCACTGGCGTTCACCTTTACTGCAGAAAAATACAACAGCACACAACAATAGAGCATTATGCAAACTAGCTAAATGTTTGTGCCAACTGTAACTGCTATCTGCACTGATATGATTACATCAGATGCAGCAGACTGTAATCAATACACAATGAAAAAACGATGCTGTAATGTTCTGAGCTGTTATGCCACCGTTGAGTATGGTAAACAACCGTGACAGACAAGGAGCTAGACATGGCCAGTTGGTTGCCCTCCCACGCCTATGCAAACTGTACCTTCCAAAACATTACTATTCCGCAGCGAGAGAGACACACAGGTAGACGGGGAGTGAGAGAGCACACCGGGAGATTAGATCTCGGGCTTCCCACTCCCTTCCCTCCCACGGTGCATCGCGGCGCCTGGCACCTGGAAAGTCCAACGGGCGGTCGTGCCGATCTGCTCTGTTGGCATCGACACCGCGCCGCCGCTCCCTTTCTTTTAGCGACTCCGAAGAAAAAACAAAAACAAGAAACAGGTCCAAGGCGAGTGCCGGGAACCCGTCTCCGGGCAGATACTCTGCTTTTTGTTTCCCTGCGTTGAGGAAGTACATTGAATATTGTCAGTAATACATTCTTGCTTCCTTGAGACGATATTTTGAGGAGGATAATTCTGAATAGGTTTATTATTGTGCTGGACGTTGTAAATGACAAACACTTGAAGGAGCTCGAGAAAATACCCCTTCATTTCCCAGAGGATCCATCACAACCCTTAGGGAACGCATGGAAGCTCTTTTTCCGAGGCTGAGCACTGCTGGGTTGCCAGCGCTCTCCAAAGCCATTTGGTAAGCTTTTGATCTCCAGAACTTCGAATGTTCCCTTCATGCTTACAAAACGAAACACAAAAGGCTCCACCAGAAGCCATCATGTCCGAGTGATGCAGCCCGCTGCAATACTGGCCGGCTACGATGGATGCAGTGTCATCCGCAATCAGACCAAAAGCAACTGAAATAGATTGGCTCTTTTTTTTTTTCATAGTCTCATTATCTATCTAAAGATGGGTGACTTGTTGCTGGGTTGACAGCCACTGGGCTGGATCATGAAAAGGAGAGATATGTAGACATAATGCCCCCCATATTATTATTTTTCTCCCATCTCTGTCCGGGAGGAAAAACAGCTGAAGGGCATGAATTGTGTTAAGAATTCCCTTTCAACCTCACAGCCGGGCCGGGCCACATTCCCTGTGTAGATCAGACGGAAACAGAAACACAGACTCGTACTCATAAATGCACGCTACATACTCAGAAACCTACAGAAACATGCGCGAGAACACAGAAACATACAGTACAATGCGCTAAAAACACACGAGAGAGGACCGCTCGCGTACATTCAAGTGCACCGCAAACAAACACACACTCCATTAATCCTGTGCTGAAGGTTAACCTGGCTGACTTGTTCCTGGCAGAGGACTTGGTGCTGTGGGTATTGAGAGATGCCAGGCTAGACAAGGTGGCCCATTAGCGTAGCTTCTGCTGCGGGGCTAAACAGAGATAACCTGAGCTTACACTTTCTCCATACAGTTCACTGTCCACCCAAATAGCACTCCTGTGATTATTCTAGCATCTTGCCACCAAAACAGGTGTTTTGGCTGCGGTGAAGTGTAACTCACCTCCCATCTGGCTGTCGAATGAAATCAAAGTTGGTATGGGTTCAGATTCAAATCACTCTGGTCAAATTTAATTGAAACTGAAATTCACATAATGACAGAGCCGCCATTCCTAATAATTTCTTTAGATAGAATGTACGTTTTTTTTTTCTTTTTAATGGCAAAATATTTACAATTTTTCTAAGATTTACAATTTTCTAAGATTGCCAATTCAAAATCCAACTTCTGAATTGAGTGATGATCTTTGATGATGATCTTTTGTCCCATTTACACAAAAAGAAAGTCAAGGACGAGATCCAAAATATTAAACAGGGACATCCTGATGGCTCAGTTGACATCTTAGGTTGGAATCTGGCCTGGGACCCTTGTCACATGTCATCTCCTGTCTCTCTCTCTCTACTATCCAACTTACAATGAAGCAGAAACTCCAAAAAATACAATTTAATGAATAAAAAATACCCATATTAAACAGAGGGAAAGTGAAGAAGAATCTCATTTATGGAGAAACCACACCATTGTGGTTCCAAATTCGCCAAGCCCCAGAATCTCAGGCTCCAGCCCACTGGCTTATAGGCATTTGTGTGGCGACGCCATATGGCGCTTCCTAATGAGGAGGTTCTGGGTGCCGGTTTCAGTATTCCGCTCGCACTTCCTCTCCCCGCAGGAAGCCGCCGCGCTCGCCCCACGCCGCTCATGAGGAATTCGCCGCGCATCGCTGGCCCACTTTGTAAAGAAAGTCTCCTTGAATCATCTAAGCTGGGGAGTTTCTGTTGCAGTCAATCCTCTGTGCGCTGTGTGAAGCTTATTAGCCAGACTGCGGCATTACAAAAGGATTTAACTAAGAGAGCAGAGCTTGTCCAAAACCCTTTTCTGATCTATCCCGCCGAGTTTTGTTCCGAGGCACATTTCCAGGTGAGGAAGGGTTAGCTCCAAGCCCGCCAACCTTTCTTGTCTACTTTTCCCCACACGCTTGGTATCAGTATAGACACGCTATAGACATGCATTTTCATATCCATGTTTGATACTGTTGAGGTATGGGAAGATGACTCCAGTGATTTATAGTTTGAGAGCATATTTAGTTACATACAGGCCTGACGTGCTCTTATCTGGAGCTGGAAAATGTTATTGCCATAAATACATTGCCGTGTGTTTAAAGTTGAAATTCAAGAACCTACTTTAAATGCACAACATGTAGGCTGTGGAACTTCTATTATGGATGGGGTCACTCTTTGCACCATGGGAATGGAAAGGTTAAACACATACACACACCCATAGCTAGTCTTTTCTCCGGACCAAGTCAAAGGGCATTTTGTATCAGTATAATGAGATAATTACATCAGTGTGCTGCTAATAATAATGATAACTACCTGTTAGCCAGTCCCAAAAGCTACAATTAATTTAAGCAAAAAAATCTTATTTTGCTATTAAAAATGTTTCAGACCCTTTCTGAAGTCATTATATTAGCCAATTCATTTTCCATTCAATCAAAGATAGATTTTTAAATTGTTACTTTATCCATTGCTGAAGTTGGAGTTAAAACTGTGTGAGACAAACTTACCAAAATGATAAACAGCATTGTTTCAACACATTAAAAAGCTAAAATGCATCAGCTTTGGCCCAAATACCACAAGGGAGCCTATTAACGTTGAACATTAGCCGCAGAATAATGGACACCTGTCATCATCTCATGCTTAAGTGAGATGATTCTGCTAAAATCAGAGACCAAAATAGCTCCCCTTATCTCCTGGCTGTCCTGATGAACAAGGTGAACCTAAAACTGTTTGTCCCTCTGTTCGAAAAGGGCAGGTGTGAAACGTCTCAATCCCCCCCCCCCCCTCCCCCCTCAAAAATAACCTGGGTGAATAAATGAATATATTACCCTGTTCATTAGACGTTTAACCAGATAATTACGTGGTGCGTTGCAGAGCCGGGCGCTCGGCGGCGGGGCGGCTCGCTTCCCGGCTTGCCAGCGGGCCGCTAACCCAGCCATGACATTGGGCGCTCCTCATCAATCTTAATGAGGCCGGCGCCACCACCGGACTTAACAATGAGACACACACACACACACACAGACACACATTGAGGAATGAGTGACACGCTTATACACACATGCACACTATGGCATGATGGACATACACACACACACATAAGCAGGGTTTGCAAAGACTCCATAGAGTGAGGGTGTTGATTTTACATCTGTACACACATACACACTGCGGAATGTGTGTGATGGACACACACATTCACGCACACTCAATGACTGAGACACACAGAGAAACACACACACACACACGCACAGACACACACACACACACACACACACACAGACAAGCAGGGTTGCATAGGAGTCATATAGTAAGGTTGTTTCTTTTACTGCTAATGCATCTATAACCAAGGTTGATGTTCGACTTTAGCTCAACTAATGAGATTGCTTAATTAATTTCTTTGAGTCTACACTGTAACATTTACTGTACATACCCTGCACACTGTATAACAATGTTACAAGTCAATTACCTTTAAAAGACTATTTCACAAAATATCTAATGTCTGAAGACCGATTCCAAAACAAAGGAACGCTCATGATATATCGGATGGCGACTTTGCTAATGAGAATAAATTGGAACCCCGAAGATTCATTGCAAGAAAAATGCATTGCAACGCTAAAGTCTACAGTACAGAGCTTGTTGATACAGCTGGCAAAATGAACACCTGTGTATCTTAATTGATGGTGCGGCGTCTCAAACTGTAAAGATGCTTTCTGTTCTCACCTTATTGAGAAGTTTGTTCTCTCCAAGACAATGTGGAAGAACTTAAGACACAAAATGAATGAGCAAGAAGCAAGACAGTGCTGAAGAAGCACAAATACACGCTCAATCTTTCCTTAAAAGGTTAAACGCTTCATAAACTGTATGGTAGCAGCATTATAGTGCGTTTCAGCATTCACAAGGGGCAAAACAGATTCCGGTAATTTCCTCGACTAGGTGTCGCCAATCATCACTTAAACAGGCTGTCTAAGTGGTGACTGGTGACACCTGTGTGTGTCCAAAGAAGAAGCTATAAATGGTTACATCCAACTGTTCAAAATGTGTCGTCCAGGTGCTGCTTTCCTTGGAACAGACATTGTTAAAATTAATTTTATTCTAACAGCATAGAGCAGAAAATTAGGGCAGAGCGTTTCAGCATTTTGCTTTCATCAGGGGCAAACAGATTCCAGTAATTTATTTGACAATTTCTAGTGTCTATCTTAGGACTTAAGACTGTTTAAGTGATGATTGGTCACACCTGGTGAATGGAATGACTGGAACCTGTTTGCCCCTGATGAAAGCAGAATGCAAACGCCGGGCTATTTTCCGCTATTTGCTGTTAGAATAAAGTTTATTTA
>NW_027279258.1:0-57500 GCF_046629955.1 Centroberyx affinis | reverse complement strand
TGTGAATCAGGCGAAGTGGCGCGGCTTCCATAAACAACTGTTGTAGTGATGTGGGTTTGTGCACTCTCATGTCTGATTAATCTCTGTGAAAACTTTTTCATGCGGTATACCAAATCACAGCTATTAGGTTAGTCATATACAGGTTGCAGGGAGGGCATGTGCATGTGTGTGTGTGTGTGTATGTTTGAGTCCATGAGACATTGGTTGGTCCTTAAATAATTTTGAGGAGATTAAACACAGTCTAATCTCCTCAAAAAGCAGACAAAACACTCACATGCACACATAAGCACACACATATCACTGGAGGAGTCAGTTCTTTACAACACTTCTTTCCATTGTGGCCTTTGATGGCACTTGCTCAACTGGCCATTTCTTTGAATTTGCTCCAAAGTAATGTTCTCACTTCTATTTTAAACATTGCTTTGGTGGGACAGTTATTGCAGGGGGAGGGAGGTAGAATTCAATGTTGGAGTGGAAGACGATAACACTTAGGCACCTCAAAGAAAGTCCAAACCACGGTCACATCAGGCCCGCCGCTGACCTCCCTCCCTCCTTGCCGCCACCGCCGCAATAAACAGCCCGGCCTTGAAACTCCCTTTTTTTTTTTTCTCAACCCTCCATCTTTCACTCATTCTGTCTGCTGTCGCGAGGGAGTGAGCGGTCGGTGTTGGCGACCTGCCACGCGGTCCCCACTATGTTTATCTGTTTGTAATCGCTGGCTTTCCTCTGTGGGGACAAATGGAATCCAATCGGTCTAGCTGAGGAATGACAGGGTCACGGGCCCGGCTCGCTGGCCGGCTATCTCCCCTCCGTCTATTTGTCAAGTGGTGTCAAACGGAGGGGTGGTCCAGCGCGTTTCTGGGCCAATAGATCAGTCTGGCATAACACTGATGGGCAGAGAGAGAGAGAGGGAGGGAGAGAGAGACAGAGAGAGAGACCACAGTGTATGGAGCGTGGGGTTATCAGGATAAGCTAAGAATGGCATTAGCTAGACGCAAAGGGACGCAAAAGTGTGGACAGACACACACACACACACGCATGTACGCAGACAACACACACACACACCTTTTCGCCCGTACAATAATAAAAAAAAATGAATCAAAAATAGCACTACTAAGGTGGCCCTTCCTCCTAAAAAAGCTATGAAGAGAGAGACCTCCTCTTATTTCACCCCATCTCTGATAGCCGGCTGCCTAGAATAGATGGGAGAGGATTGGGGTGGTGGTGGGGAGGGGTGGGGTGGGGGGCGGAGCAGTGCCACAGGGGGAGATGGGACAGTATCTATGTGTGTGTGTGTGTGTGTGTGTGTGGAGGAGGGGGGTGGGGAGGGATGTTCTCATCATCATAAAGGGGGACTGGGAGATACAGGAGTGGGAGGTAAGGGCCCCACTGGAGGCCCATCTCAATGTGACCCCCATTAACAACACCCGGGGTATCTGACTGTGAAATGAGCAGTGTATATATGTGTGTGTGTGTGTGTGTGTGTGTGTGTGTGTGTGTGTGTGTGTGTGTGTGTGGACAGGGCAGGTAGGGGACTTGACTATGCCTAGGTGTAGCCAGTATCAGAGGTGGAGATAGGGTTCTCTCTATGCCTTCCTCTCTCTCCATTCAAATTAAAGGTGCTATGTGTAGGATTTTTAAACAATCTTCTCCGCAATGGTCTTGTTTGTTTACAGTAATAACCCAAATGTCTCAAAATAAATTTGGTAATGACTTATTGATGTTGAAGTGCTACATGTAGCACCTTTAATTATGTGCAATTAAACAGGATTTATTGTCTTTAGTTTCTGTAATGGAAAACCACGCAAATGGGCCAACTTGTCTAACCTGATCTCTAATCTCTTTAAACCCCAACAACACGAAAGGGATAAATGGAGTGTGTTGTGTGTTGCTATGCAATGTGTGTTCAGGTAGTACAATGTAGCTGTATATCTGTATGTTTCTATGTTTCTCTCATAGTATTTTCATTGAAGAGAGCTAAGCAGTGACCTGCTCCATGCTAGACCAGGACAAAAATATATCTAAATATTGTAACACATCACTTGTAAAACAAATTAAGCATTTCATTTTGAGTATTCAAAATGCATTACACAGAAATTTTGCCCAGGTCTGCCCATAGGTGTAAAAAAGGGATCAAATACCCTCTACAATATTTAAAAAGTCTATTGGCTATGAAATAAAAGTAAAGGTTGCTAACAGTCTATTGGCTGTTCATAATAGAAAATTAAAACCATTGATCTTCGACCCCGTGGCCTGCAGCAGCATGAGAAGTTGGCTGAAGCGCTGGTCAAGTCACTGTGGACTCATGATCAACTGGTATAGTAAAGGCTTTGAACAGTTTTTTGGGGTGATCCCTCTTCTGCATTGAACTACTGAAGACTCTCATGTCCCATGAGTACCGAAAAAGTTTTAATTTGAGAAGCTAAGTGGCACTGCAACCTCCTCACTCGTGTCAGGATCTAGCATTTGTTGTATGTAGCATGTGGTTTGTGGACAACAGTGACAGCATGACTGTAAATTTCACAAAATGAATTGCCTTCATATGTCTTACCGGTGTGTGTGTGTGTCTGCCTGTATGTGTGTGTGTGTGTGTGTGTGTGGATGCATATGTCTATGTCTGTGAGCCTGCAGTGTTTGACAGTGACAAGGTAGCGGAGGTTGAGAGGTTTATCTGTGCCGTGCCAGTAACTCTTAAAGCAGTGGCAGCATTACAGGCAGTTAGCATCGATAATTAGCTCACTATATCAGCGGTCAATACGCTCACCATTGATTTAGGAGGCCATAACCGAACGCCTCGTGACTGCCTGCCTTGCTGACAGGCCTCCAACGGGCAAATAAATCATCCAAAGTCCTGGACGTGAATACGATACAAGCATGCACATAACGCGCCCACACACACACACTCGGACACACATGGATGCAGGCAAACAGCGCTACTGTTATAGATGCACTGAAACATACGTTGGCGCAGTGGTTAGCGGCTTGTGAGGTTGTCCCCCAACCAGCAGGCCTGGGTCCGATGCCCCTCCTCCCGCTCGGTGAGGGGGAGGAGGGGCAGGGTGGGGGGGGTATCAATGTTCCATACTGAGCATCGAAAAAAAAAAAAAGGGCTCTTACTCTGCAAAGCAAATTTCATTGGCCACTGGATCGTGAACGATTATTCCAGTCTTGAGGGATGCGGGGTGTAAAAAAAAAAGCAGCCATTTGAGCCGATGTGGAGGTTGTTGTGTAGGAATAAGAGGCGGTGTCATATTATAGCGATAAGGGGGAGAGAACAAGATAACCCTGACTGACTGAGCAGCGCCGAGCCACGCCGGGTGTTATCGCCTCCCTTCAGAGAGACATGGAGGGTGAGAGAGAGAGAGAGAGGGAGAGAGAGAGGAGGTGGAGAAAGAGAGAGGGAGGGATGGATGGAGGGAAGGGGAAAGAGTGGGTGGCGGGGGGGGGTATAAGAGAGGAGAAAGGCTTGAGAGAGAAAGGAGCGTGAGAGAAAAATGGGGATAGACGGGGAGAAAGGGAAGTAGAGAGAGAGAGAGAGGGGAGGGGGGAGGGATAGGGACAAATAGAGGAGTGGAGAGAAAGGGAGGAAGGCAGGGTGAGAGAAGTACAGAGGTGGGAGAAAGAAGGAAGGAGGGATGGAGGAAGGGAAAGAGATAGAGAGGGGGAACAAGAGAGAGAAGGAGAGGGAAGAAGGAGAAGTTGGGTTTAGGGAACACACACTTGACGAGTAGCTGGATTTAACCAACTCACATGGAGGTGAGGATTTTTTTTTGCATTTTTTTTCCCCTTCTCTTGTGCTCAATTCAGAGATTCGAGGTGTTGCCCAGCTCACACTACAGGAGAGCGTCAAGACTTGTCCAGATTGGATTTGAGAAAAATCAAACATGTTTGAAATAATGACGGTGGTCCCGAATGGATCAGGAGGCAAGAGATTAAAGTCTTGAGAGCATCTGTAGTGACAACGCCACAATGTTGAGCAGAACACAGCAAACATTTTGGAAACATCTCCTTGAAGACTGTCTGGATGCCTTGGGTGTCTCAGCACCCAAGACACTCCATGACCTTTGACCCCTTCCCTCTTTTTTTTTCATCCATTTCCAGAGAGCAGCATAAAAACTCATGAAAAGATACCGAAGGCCCTGAAATCCACTACCGTCTTTACACAGGCGGTATATCATTCTGGGCAGAGTGAATCAACTATGCACCGGAGACTCTCCCATTAAAAGCTCTGAATATCCTCTGGCGATCCCACTATATAGCTGCTTTGATCCAATTAGGTTGATGCTTAGTATCTAAAAAAAAAAAATACAACCCAATGAAAAGAATATAGGCACATGAGCGCTTTGATCAGAATGTACAAGTACAAATGAATATCGATACTCCAGTAAATCAAGCCAAAGTGGAGACAAAATGCTTTTAACTTCAAAGTGCAGGCGGACGTGGCGGAATACAGATAAATTGGGTAAAATTGAAGTTCCACAAGTTTTACAGAGGTCCAAAAAGATTGTCAGAAGAGTAATGAGGGTGGCCCGGGTCAAATATCCACGTTGCGCCCCAAAAGTCTATACCCATTTATATTCAATTCACATGATTACAGTCATGCAGAATTAAAATCAGGTCACTAGCGCCGATTCATTTATTATTCAAGGCGATCTGTAGCTTTAAATTAGCGGCGAGGCAAACAGCTTCATTAGGGAACCAGGAGGCTCCATCGCCCGCGCGCTCTCTCTACACTTGCGTTCGCCTGCAAACAAACTGACAAGGAACATCAAGAGGGAAAACGCAGCTGCCTCCAAAACTCACCGACATCAGAAACAAGAGTCTGCCCCCAAACAGCTGATACGGCAAAATGTGACAGCTCCAAAGAGAGGACACGAATAGCAATAAGACCCTCACAAGGCGGGAAAAAAAAAAAAAAACACACAAACACCTGACGAAAGGTATTCTGGAAAATCTCTTAGGAGTTGTTTTCTTGGTGTGAAAGATGCCTTAGAGGAGGGAGATTTCAAAGTTGTCGGAGTAAAGTGGGAGATTTGTCGTCTTTATCTGGCTTGGAGGTTTCTGAAGGAGCCACATCCAGCCAGAGATAGATTGGCTTTCGGACCCCGGGGCACATGGCCTGAAGACGTGGTATTAATACAAGCCCGGCTCTGACAGCCTCTTTATCAACATGGAGGGCTTCTTCGACACCATGGATTACTTTTTTGACTCTGGCAAATACAACATGTAGGACTTTTTCCCCAAGTCTCATGACAACATGATGGATTACTTTAACATCAAACTATTTTTTTTTTTTTCAAAAGGCTGATAACAAAACAGAAAACTTCAACTTTCACTTCACTTTCAACTCTAAAAATCTGAATCCGACAGTGACCACGACAGTATGGATGGCTTTTTCAACGTGGCATAATATGTGTTGCACTTTTGGATCTACTTGTTGTGTCTGCTTTAATACCTCTGCTCAATATCTCAGACCAAAGCCATTAAAAAGGCCTTGATAGTGTCTTAGATCTTGGCAGTACATGGAGGAATGTGTTCTTTTCCTTTCATATACACAGGTCCAATAAAAATTCATGGATGAGAAATGATCCAAACGAGCAGAAATATCCCCATCACACTCAAGAGTTTACGATTGGCTTATTTAGTGTCAACACATTTCAGTCTGACCTAGAGTTCGGAAAATGTGAGTACACCCTCAACTTAGACAGATATCTACTGACAGCCAAGAAATGTCATGGATGAGGGGATGCAGAGCCAGAGGGCTGTCTGGAAATTAGGGAAGAAACTATATTGATACCCAATGGTCATTTCTCAATACCAAAAATTCAAAGACTTATATATACGAGTATGTTACTATTTGGTAAGCAGGGGTCTTAAGATGGTTAATCATGTTAACAATATTAATTGTTTAACTTTCATGTAAGGAGGGCATTTTGAATATTTTGTCCCTTTTTTCCAATGGAGGACGGCTCATTTTGAAACCAGATTTTTACAATTCTCTCCCTTACATTTGACTCGCTTAGTTGAAAATAAAACTTATTTTCTATTAAGACAATCTCAATTCACAATTTATATCGCTCATATGCCCCAACACAACAGATTTGTGATAGCACATTCTTCCTTCAGCACATCCTCTCACCCATACCATCTCTAGTCAGTCAATGTCTGTCTGCTGAGTTCAGGGTGCATTGAATTTGTCCAAGTCAGATGGAAACACAATGGCCCTCATTCATCAAGCTATCGTACGATCAAATCTGATCTTAAAGTGGCCGTGACCTCATTTCACCGTGAAAGTCAGTATTTATCAATTCCAGTATATATTTACGTTGCAGATGGAAATCTATTGGAATTATTGGCTGGAATTAAAGGCTGCCGCAGCTTTTTTGGTGTTAAGTTTAATATCAGGCCATTTCTTTCTGACCTGAGAATTAATATGGCATAGATAGGAAATGGGCTTCTTTGTAGAAGTAGGCCTACGCATTATTAATTTTAGAGGCAAACCTCCTGGAGGGTCCTTTTCTAAGTTCAAACACTGCTGACAGGGAACGCAATTGCCAAATTTTGATTTTATGACTTCCAGACTGCCAAATAAAAATACTTGTCTGCAACCAAAATGTCCACTTCTGCTTCTGTACATTTCTGCTTTTTGGATGTTTTGCCAAGTTCCACTCTGTAGTATGCAAATTTTGCTGCGCCAAGCCTTCCTTATTATAGGCCAAGATGCACATAACTTTGGGTGTGTCAATTGATTCCACACAGTTCTCATTCCACAACTGCCTCTGATTAATCAATCTACGATGTTCGCTAATTTTGGTGGTTTCATGAATCAGACGTGGCAAGTGTCTGTCGATCATTTCCACGATAGATTCTGCACTCTTTTCTACAATAGCTTGATGAATGAGGGCTGTTGTCGCTAAAAAGCAAAAACTTTGTCCTAGTGTGCTTCTGTTTAAACAACCATCTCAGTTGAGAGTTGTCATGTCAGGTTGGTCAGTTTATGCAGAAGGTGTCATGTCAACAGCCTGGTTTCTACAGCAGGCTAAAATGGTGCTTGCAAAGGCTTGCTCATATTATATAGATTTTTACATTATTTATTTATGCAGGGAAATTTGACTGAGCACACATACTCTCTTCCAGCAACAGCCTGCTTCACATTCACACAGTTGCACTCATTCACACCTGGCAGCTGCCCAGTACAGCCACAGTCTTCTACTGTTGGCCACTTTGCAGCTCCACTAGTGCATCAGGAGTTTAGTGCCTTGCTCAAGGGCTCCTCGGCAGTAAATGTTGAGAAAAAAGGGCCGGCAACCTTCCAGTCAAAAGCCCTCTAGGCTACAGCCGACCTGTTCCAATTCCCCCAGAACAACATGCCTGTGATTCTTAGCAATTTTCTGCCAAGAGAGATGATTTGTCCGCTAGTCCCCAGTTTCAAATAAACACAAAGAGCTTCTAATTCCATATCTAAACAGTTTTATTCGATCCTGGCCTCCACCAGCCCTAGCCCTGCTCCGTTCTTTTGGCTCTGGTTGTTTATCTAAGAACCCTGCATGCCGGTGCCGGTGCCAGGCCCACGGGGATGTTTTGGCAAGGTCAACACACCACACACAGGGCGGAACAGGTGGAAGTGAATTCCCCCAGCTGTACATTCCAGACAGCCGGCACGCAGGCGACAAGGCAGGCCGCACTCTGTGGGGAGCGGACGGGGTGAAGGGTGCGTGGGTGGGGGGGGTGTCACCGGCCCACAACTGTGGCCCCTTAGTCCCCACAGGGCTCCGCCATTACAAAGGATTACACCAAACTCCCCCTCCGAGGATCGGCAAACCGCCCGAGGAGGGGCTGCAGATGGAATGACCTTGACTCTACCAGGCTGTTGTTGTGTTTTGCCACTCAGTGACTCTTGCGAAGTGAAGTGTGTGTGTGTATGTGTTTGTGTGTGTGTGTGTGTGTGTGTGTGTGTGCACATATGAGACCTCCTGTGTCCCTGCCTGTCGTCCAGCCAGGAAGAGATTTTAACATGCGGGCTACTTATATGTGTGTGCGCATGGTTGTGTGTGTCCATGTGTGTGTATATGTCTTCGTGTCTTCACAGATATGTGTGTCCATGTTTGTGTGTGGTGTAGGTGTGTCTGCATCTATACATGTGTGCATGTGCGGTGTGTGCGTGTGTGTGTGTGTGTGTGAGACCTCCTGTGTCCCTGCCTGCTGTCCAACCAGAAAGATAACATGCAGGCTACCTGTGTGCGTGTGTGTGTGTGTGTGCGACCTGTATTCCAGCCAGAAAGAGAGTCCATTCCCCTCACATCGCCACTGACTGACTACGGAGTCGTGGAAAAGCGAACAAGAGGAAAGTGGCAGAGATATTAATCAAGGTAAAACTTTTTAATGAGTTTGTCTTTTATCTCTGGGCCGCCAATTGCAGAAGACAGAGTAGTCAACCGTGAAGGTTGTAACGGGGGGGTCAGCAGATCCAGCTTCTAACATCACTACTCCCCCCCCCCTAATATTAAGAAAATGGACACCGCGGCTCATTAGCGAGTCCTCCTAATGAGCGTCAATAATCCAAAATCATTAGGAAGATTAACTCCGGCAGAAAGGTTAGCCATCCATTGTCTTTGTGAGAAGGTGTGGCATTTAGAAGTGAAACCCTAAAGCTGCATCAATCACAAGGTGGCAGCAGTTAAGCCGAGGCTCCAGGGAGAACAGAAAAGGTTAAAAACCCTGGTAAACAAGAAAAAAAAATAAACGCGGATTGAGCGCGTGCGGCTGTCGGTGTGTGTTCGGTGACGACTGTAACCACGGCGTCATTTGTACATTAGCATGCCTGTGAACGGTGGCTGGAGGCCCCCGTGACATGCACCTGAAATCCGATCGCTTTTTCATTTGCCTGACGTCCTCGTCATTGGTATTGTAGATCATGTCAGTGATCTGCTCCGAGAGCACAAGTGCAAATAAAAATGAGGGGGCTTCGGCAGAGCACCAGATCTTCTTTACGGTCCAACAGTCGTCATAAAGCATTATTTTTATGTAATGGACTCTCAGGGCTTGCTGCTTTTACAAGAGGACGGACACAAAGACGATCTGATATGGGAGAAAAGTAAAAAAAAAAAGAAAAGAAAAAAAAAAGTGAATTTACAACTTTGCAGTCCTACAAAAAATAGTTCCAATGTAGACTTTCAGTTTAAATACCAGCAGAACATATTTCCCTTTTTAGGTTTCCCTTTAATTGGAGAAAACCAATTGTATTATTTTGTATCCTAGTACAGAGTTATGCACTGATTCTTAATCTTCATTTGTCTATAGCATGTCTGGATTGAATCATATAGTCAAAATTAAGATGCTACACCATACTGGCAACGTTGTATCACCAAGAAATGGAATATATCAATCTCCTCATTATGAATATATTTGATACTGCTCTTATTCAAATTTTAGCACTGTGGATGTGAGCAAAGTATGCACATTACCTTATAACGGCTTTGACTGTGCAAGTATGGGCGAAATGTAATGGTTCAGTTGAGTACGCCGATTGTTGAACAAACACAATAGAGTCACTATAGCCTCCAATTGATTTATCTATATGAGAAGAATCTCGTCGAGGTGTGAGCGGCAGAAACAAAGCGCTGTGTTAATTCAGTTAACCTCTATTGTTCTGCCCTGTCACGCAGAGATGGCTATTGATTTCTCTGCATCTGTGCATCAAACTCTCCTCTTGCTCACACACACACACACACACACACAAACAAGTACATGTGCACACACCAGCATGCATGCACACAGATCATTGAGCCAGAGCAGAGGGGTAGACGTGAGAGAGGAATCAAAAGAGAGAGAGAGAGAGATAGGAGTCTCGGAGAAGCATTATGCTGCAGAGCAGATCAGATAAGACCTGTAGTGGAAAGAACTGATAGCAGTCTTAGAAAGCCAATCATTAACCAGAGAGAGAGAGGGAGAGAGAGAGAGAGAGAGAGAGTGAGAGAGAGAGACAGAGACACACACTGAGTTGTGTTAAGCAAGGCTCCGATCCCAGCGGGTCCTATGGTTATATTCGCTGATAAGCATGTAATTACGACACGATTAGGCTATCTGCTGGAACTACCAGCTCGGTCGCGGCCGCAGTACTGACACAGTATGATTTGGTTTCACAGCCACGGATTGAACCTCGCACTTTGAGGAAAAAAAAAAACTGATTTCCGCAAAGGCGATATTTCCTAGTTTAAGGCTCGAGTTAAATGGAAGGTTTGGAGGAATTTTAGCAGCTTATTCGATTGATCACAAACCACAGTCCTCGCTCTCCTAGGACTTTCAGAAATCAAATCACATCCAAGTCTTTTCAAAACAGATCGGCTGATGTGTTTTACTACTGCTGCGGATGCAAGCAGAATGGCTTAGATGCTTTCCTTTCCCTGCGCACCTCTGCATTCAAGCCATTTATATGATTTGAATTGTATGCATCGTTTGTTGTTTCTTAATGCATCTCTTGGGGATAATAAAGTTTATCAAATAAAATCAAAAGTCCCTTTAATATGTGTCCATCAAACCCACCCACTAAATACTGAAAACTTCTGGGAAATGCAAAGGCTAGTAGACACTGGCTAGAATTGAGACTAACAGAGTAGTAAATGCTCAACAATTTTAGCTTTTGTTGTGTTATCCTTTTGGTGTAATATTGTTTTCTTTTTAGGAATCACTGCTCATGAAATCCCAAGGTCAGCACACACACACACACACACATGCACACATACACTCATTGGGTGCAGTGCGCTGAGAAAATAGAGGGTCATAAATTTGTACAGGGTCGGTTAGCCACGAGAGGTCAGTCAAGGTGATGCCGCGCGCATGGGCAGTGTGTACGTACGTGTGTGTGTGTGTGTGTGTGTATGTATGTTAGGGGGTGTTATGGGGCGCGACGGGTGCTTTATGGGACCCAGCTGTCGTGTTGTGGACCCCGCGAACCCCCCATTTGAACCACACCAACCACACAACGACCGTCAGACGGAAAAATGGTTGTACACACTGCTGAAAAAAAAAAAAAAAAAAAAAAAAGAATCCATCTGCTTCTTTTCTCATATCTCTCATATCTCTCATCAGTTCGAGTCAGACAGTCTCTTCATAAGCCAAGCAGCAGTCCAAATCCTTGACCGTGCTCTCTGTCTGCTACTTATGAGTTTGTCTTTGTGCATAAATATGAGGCATCATGTGTCAACACTGAGAAAAGAGACGGCAGCCATATTGTTAACTTTACACAAATGCATCAACGCTTTTATACTTTATGTTTGCAATATTGCCTAAGAACTGCAAAACACCCTTTGATTTCTTCCTTCAAAAAGGCATTTATAGTATAGCATCCACTGGAGAGAAACAGGGAATGAGCAACCAAGACATTCTGCTGGTTGATTTCTGTAAAAAAAAAAAAAAAAAAAGGAAAAAAAAATCACTGCCTTTCTACATTAGGTAAAAACATACAGCGTTCACTTTTTACAGTGTGCAGCCTGCAGTGCTCCCCCGGTTCTCTCCAGGGTGTACCTGCCGTTTTCATAAACTGAAAAGAGTGGCTGCAAAAATAAAGCCGGCCCCAGCAGTATCCGCGCTTCCGCAGCAGAACGCACTGTCTAGACAGCACATCCACAGAGGAAAAAGAGTTTCTGTGTCCACACAAATCGTGACAAATCACTTTGCCCTAGACGACGGAGCAAAAGCAATATAGGCTTTGATAACTGTGAAGGTTGAGGAGAAAACACAGGTGAAAAATAAAGAAGAAAAAAAATAAATCACTGAGGGGGGATTGTGGGTGCGTGTTTGTGTGCATGTGTTTGTGTGTGTGCATGTGTTTGTGTGCGTGTGGGTGTAAGTGTGTGTGGGAAGGAGAGTGGGTGGCTTGTGTGCAGGTGTGGGGGAAGCAGGACTCTATGTGTGTGTGTATGTGTGTGTGTGTATGTGTGCGTGTGTATCTCTGCACACGTGTGACTACCTGTACATACATTACTGTGTGTGTGTGTGTGTGCTGATGAATCCCAGTCTCTAGATAAAAATAATAATAATAATAATACATTTTATTTGTAGAGCGCTTTTCAGGGTACTCAAAGACACTTTACATAAGTTAAAAACAACACAATAAAATCATATGACACAAGATTAATCACACGTTAAAAGCAGTTCTGAAAAGGTGAGTTTTGACTAGTGATTTGAACATGAGCAGATCGGTACAGTCTCGGATGTGTTTGGGGAGAGAGTTCCAGAGGGTGGGGGCAGATATGGAGAAGGCTCTGTCGCCCCAGGTCCGGTGCTTGGTCCTGAGAGGTGGAGACAGAAGGTTGGCATCAGAGGAGCGGAGGCTGCGGGAAGGAGTGTGGTGGTGGAGCAGGTCGGTGAGGTAGGAGGGGGCCTGGTTGTGGAGGGCTTTGTGAGTGAGGAGAAGGACTTTGAAATGGATCCATTGTGGGACAGGGAGCCAGTGGAGGTTCTGGAGGACAGGGGTGATGTTGTCTCGGGAACAGGAGCGGGTGAGCAGGCGAGCAGCAGAGTTCTGGATATACTGGAGTTTATTTAGGACTTTGGATGTTGTGCCATAAAGAATGCTGTTGCAGTAGTCAATTCTGGATGTGATGAAAGCGTGGATCAGAGTTTCGGCAGCAGAGAAGGAGAGTGATGGGCGGAGACGAGCTATGTTTTTTAGGTGGAAGAAGGCAGTTCTGGTGATTTGTTTGACGTGGTGTTCAAAGGAGAGGTTGCTGTCGAAAAAGACTCCGAGGTTGCGGATGTGTGGGGAGGGAGACAGAGTAGAGTTATCGATGGTGAGGCAGAAGTTGTGGGTGGCTTTAGTGAGGGATTTGGGACCAATGATTAGCATGTCAGATTTATCGCAGTTGAGTTTGAGGAAGTTGGCTTGCATCCATGATTTAATTTCGGTGAGACAGTTAGTCAGAGTGGATTGAGTAGCACTGGTGATGGATTTAGTGGAAATGTAGAGCTGGACGTCATCGGCATAGCAGTGGAAGTGGAGACCATGACGACGTATGATGTTACCAAGGGGGAACAGATAGAGGATGAAGAGGAGAGGACCAAGTACCGAACCCTGGGGGACGCCTTGGGACAGAGGAGCGGTGGAGGAGGTGCAGTTGTTGATGTTGATGAACTGTTGTCTGTTTGTGAGATATGACCTTAGCCAGGAGAGGGCAGTAGTGGTGATGTTGAGGGAGGATTCAAGGCGGGAGAGAAGAATGGTGTGGTTGATGGTGTCAAAAGCTGCAGTGAGGTCGAGGTGGATGAGAATGCTGAGGTGACCGGAGTCTGAGGAGAGGAGGAGGTCGTTGGTGACTTTGAGGAGGGCTGTTTCAGTGCTGTGCTGTGGGCGGAAACCGGATTGGAATGGTTCAAACAGGTCGTTGGAGTTGAGGTGGGCTTTGAGTTGGGAGGCGACAACACGTTCCAGAATTTTTGACAGAAAGGGGAGATTGGAAATGGGCCGGAAATTGCTCATGATGTCAGGGTTGAGTCCAGGTTTTTTGAGGATAGGGGTGACGGCAGCAGGGGTGATGACAGGACCAAGCAGGTGACACATGCTGAAATGGCTTATCGCTGAGTGTTGTGCTATTAATACCATCGCCCTGAAACACACACACACACACACACACACACACACACACACACACACACACTTACAAGCCATCCCTTGCCAACTGGAAGCTCAGAAACCGCACACATATCACAAGCTCCACTATGGAATTTGTCTCTCCATGTCTTGGTCTCTGGGGGTCTGGGTTACAGGCTGTATTGGTGTTGGGGCCAGAGCCTGGTGGGCCTCAGAGAAAACCAGTCTGTTACTGGTTTACCAGCGGCCCCCCTGCCATCTGCAGCATCATCTGCTCCAGTCCACCAACACAAAGTCCGACACGCCGAATGAATGACTTCTTGGCCCTGGTGGGAGACTTCTGTGTGCCGCGGCTGAACTTTTCACGGTCATTGGCCATCAACAGCCTATCAGATATCCCTGCAATCAGATTCCTTGTTTCTCTACCGTTGTGATTCATTTTGTGAACAATAGTTCCACCTGGCAAGTGCAGAATTGACTTGATTACAGCCATTCAAAGCTTCCCAGTTACAACTCTATTTGAAAGATTACAGGAATAAACGTCTCAAAAACGATGCCTGGAGAACGGCTGCATCCTTTCTTGGGGTCGACGGTAAGCTCTGAAGTTATTTCATTGAGGTTTTTTTTGTTGTTGTTTTCGATTAATGCTACCCACTTAGTGCTTACCAGCAAGCTATGTTAACTTGCTGAAATTATGTTCATTATGTTCATTATGAAGGGTTGTGTTGCCTTTCATAATGTTAGTATTAGCAAAAAATACATGATTTACCTGGTCAAAACATTGTGGCTGCAGACCACTATATAGATGCAATCAAAGCTTCTTGCACCGCCCACAATCGGTCAGAATAGAGTGACCCATCGACCAGGTTGCTCGCAGTGTGAATGCACCCCTGGGCTGATGAAACCCTGTATGAACTCAAAAATGCATGGTTGTCTGGCTAAAGACAGGCCTCATATCTGTCATTTTGGAGATATGAGGTTTCCAGTGCAACAGAAAACAAGGGCAACAGTGAACAATACCTGCTATTCAAAAGCAACAGCAACATAAAAGTTAATCAATTTTGAGGGGCATGGACTTTTATCTAACCATTGAGAATTATGAGCACTGTTCCCCATTTTGACATCCCATTTTGCCCTGTGCTGTGGAAAGTATCGCAATCTTGATGTTTTAGCTGAAGTCCTTTTACCACGGCCTTCCCTACCTGTGAGGAAGAGGGAGACTGCCAGCGATGGCAGATGGGAAGGACACAAGCATATGCACTGCAAACAATATCCATCTTAACAAATGATTCGATCTAGTATTGATTCTTAGTCTTTTTTCTTTAAGCAAGTGGAAAAATTCTGCCACTGGGGTGAGATCATTTTCACTTTCCAGTGCAAATCGACCCGTTTCAAGAATTTTCTTGAATTAATTTAGTAATTTTTTTGGTACTCGTGGAATGATTTGCCTTATTCTGCCTCGTTTCAAGATATTGACACTTCAATGAAAACAAGTAGACTTACCTTACCTCAATTGGCAGTGATTTTCACTTGTTTTATGTGTGTGACCTCTATCCCAAACAGACGTCAAGTTTGATGTGATACGGTTGAGATCATGTGTGCAAAACTCCCATCACCTTTAATTATCCATCTACACAGACATAAATAAACAATGCATGCAATTACAGGCCCACACACCATCTCTGACTCACACACACACACACACACACACACACACTCACACACTCTCTCGCCTGACAACTCTTCCTCTCTTCTTTCCTCTGCTTAGCTCAGTAAGCATGAGACACCAGAGAATCTCATTCATCAGGTCTACTCGCTAGTTTAACAGATGGGGTTTGAGCAAGCTCCCGCGGTTTCCCCCGAGAGAGATTACAAACCACATCCACTAACAATGTTAGAGAGAGAGAGTGTGTGACAGAGTTAGAGAGAGATAGAGTGTGAGGCAGAGCTTTGAATTTAGTGCAGAAAGATTGAGACTGGATTCCAATAAGCATCAAACAGCCATCTTGGTTATTCTTTTCCAATCTCAAAATAGAAACACCCACACACACACACACACGCATTTGAATTACTATACTTGCGAGGGCCTCCATTGACAACATTAATTCCTCAACCCTTAACCGTAATCTTAACCCACAGCACCACCAATCCCAAACCCGAGTCCTAACGCTGAACTAACCTTAACCCTTACCTAAACCCAATCCTAATTCCACTCCTAACCCTTAAGAACCCTTGTAGAAGTGTGTACTAGCCAAAATGTCCTCACTTTAGGGGCTTTCCCTTATCTTTCTATCCTTGTGAAGACATTTTGTCCTCATAAGCAATACAAGAATGCAAAAACACACACACAACTGAATAGGCCACAAACTGTGGTTTAGGCACAAGTGGGAGTAGTGAGTGAGGACAGATTGTGCATTCTGTGACCGAGCTAATCTGAGAATCAGCAACATGGAGACCACTGAGGCCCAACGGTGCCGTCTAAATTTGGAAATCGACTAAGACCCGCTGACAGCACTCACAAAGGGGGGCGGAGGGAGGGGAGACGTTAGGCCAGCGTCGCCCAGTCACAACGCTGCAGATGAAACACTCTTGACCCCGATTCTTTACCTAAAAACAAGCATTAACGCCATCAACACCAAGTGAAGCCGTTTGTAACCAACGCACACAGCACGATGAACAGGCTGTTTGCCTTTTCATGTACAGTTTAACAATTGAGTGATAAAGTGAGGATGAAGCAGTATTGATTCCCTCTCGCTGCTGTACTATCTTAGCGAAGTGAAAGGCATTTACCCCGGGCCAGTTCCAAATAATGACAGCGTGACTCCCAGATGGATATGGTGATAGAGCTTTCATGCGAGTGGCTGTGCTCGGATGATGCCATCAGCCCCTCAGTTGGCAGCGCGGCGGAGCAGCTTGCCATTGTAACAGACACTAAGATCCATGTCGGCTTTAGCCTCTTCACTCGGAGTATTTGTGTGGAAACAGCAAAGCGCACTCTGCCGTTCCCTGAGAGAGCGGCGGACACAAAGGCGGGCGGGGGGGGGATTCGTGCCAGCATGCCAAGACTCTGTCCAAAACAAACCCCCGCCAACCCCCACCCCACCACTCTACCACTCCACCACTCCACTCTCCACTCAGCTGGTATCTGTCAAAATCATTATCACATCATCCCAGCTGTCTCGGGGAGCATTGGTCCACCACCCCGTTCCTCGCCCTTCGAAGACAAGATGGGGCACGGGTCCACATTGGCACGGAGCTTTTGTTTGACAGGGGAT
Source organism: Centroberyx affinis (assembly GCF_046629955.1). Taxonomy (NCBI): domain Eukaryota; kingdom Metazoa; phylum Chordata; class Actinopteri; order Beryciformes; family Berycidae; genus Centroberyx; species Centroberyx affinis. Next base: position 40,637 of record NW_027279258.1, on the reverse strand, counting down.
GGTGCGCTTGGATCGGTGCTTGGGATGGTTCTTGGATCTGATATCGTTTACAGTGGCAAACGCTGTCTGGCTCATGAGAGATACTTTTAGACATGTTCTACATCCCAACATCCCATCCCAATGTGTTAGCCTGATTTCTCGGTCAATAGATTGGTTTCTCTAGACGACTTGTAATATTGATAAGTTAGCTATCATTAGCACTATATCCACCTGAATTAAAATAATATTTAAGTCTGTGAGTGGACTTTGGGATGGCTTTCCATTTAGCTAGGGGCATCATATCTCTTTAATGCAACACTAATCTGTCTGGCTCCTATCTTCAGCAGTCTCCAATGCCTAATGTATCTGCGGCCATACTGCCAGCATCAACAGTGTGAATCTAAAAGACAAGCTGCCTGGACAAGCCATGTAAGATATCATCAATCAGGTTCAAGTAAATAGTTTTGCCTTGACATAATTTCACCAGCTGTATTGACTCTTCCCCCTTCGTATCCAAATCCTATGAGAACTGAAAAAGGTTGGTGTATATTTTAGCCTGCGGGCTTTTTAAAACGACGTGTTCCCCAGTGGCCTTCGTGAGCAAAACTGTACTGCGTCGATCTGAATAACTCAAAGCAGCCATTACATGGTTAAAGGGTACTTTTTTTTTATTCACTGTTAAAGGTCGGGTCATTGCTTTCCCCGCCACATAATGCATGACTTGGTTTCATGTTATTGGCTTCATACATGTGTTGTACGCTGCAGGAACCCTGTACCGTCTCACAGCCCTGGATAAGCAACAAGGACAGCTTATTCAGCTGTGTAAGCAAGGCGCTAGGTAGGTACTAGAACGGTAAATGAGACACTGACAGGACGAGTTATATCTGGGGCCAATTTAGTCACCTTGATGAGCCAATGGAGCATAAAACCACCTGGTGAAGCACCTCCTCTGACTACAGATACGAAGACCGAGCGCTCCTAACTCCGCCAAATGAGCTTCCTTTGGCGAGATCGGAGGATGAAAGGGGCTGCGTTGGGGATGAGAGAGTTGAAGGCGTATTTGTTTCTCTCCTCAGATTTCAGCCTTTGTGCTAAGCGAACGCCGGTCGGAGATGCGGCGAGAAAAAAGGATCAGACAATTTTGTCCCGCATCCTGAGGAATGCGGAGGGGTTTCAGTCCATTTGATTTACATCAGAGAACAACTAAAGGGGAATCACCCTGCCGCTGTATTTATTTCATGTGTCTCGGCCCACACTGAGGCACATTTACATTTTAATGAAAGATCGGCTTCAGAGAGAAAGGATGAGAACGTTGAAAATTTGCACGTAAAAGACGAATAAAATCCTTTCTCCATATCAGAACTGCTACTTACTGCGGGTGACGACCACTGCTATTCAGATTAAGAGTATGATGTAAAAATCATAAATGGTGAGTGGAAAAAGCATGCCAGATACACTCAAGCGAATTATTAAGAGATGACTTTTGATCGCATACTACGAACAAATGGGGCAACAAATATCTCTCGATCACAGGAGTCTAGGTTAGTGCTAGTGAAGGGACAGATGGAGGTTGTCAGATTAGCTGGACCGCCCCATTCTCTAGACCTTGGAGTCTTTATGGGCTACTCATAAATCAGCCAGTTCATACGACTTGGCATTATCGGTTATGGACTGACCGAAACCTTACGGCTGAAGTAGAGTCAGCGCCTCCTCCGACTACAGACACCAAGGACCGAATGCTCTCTATTTCATAACCCAACAATAAATTTTAAAAAAACCAAAAAAACAGATGGGCGAGGAAGAGGAAAGGAAAAAACAACCTTAACTTTGCCTGAGGAGTAAAAGTCAAGGATCTCCTGCAGCAATATTCAAACCCCGCATCTTGCTGCACAAATCCCCATGATCCATAGCATTAAGTCAGTGTAGGGAAAACCCCTCCAAGGCTATCCATCCTGAGCACCAGCTCGGCCATGTCTCTGTCCGCGCTTATCGGCTCTCCCGTTCCCCTCTTAAATCTCCCCCGACGCAATCCAATACACAATTCACAAATAAAACCCTCATCGTGTTTAATTATATGTTTCCCGGTATTGACTTGAATTTCAATACCGCTGGTTCGCAGTTCATTTAAAGCCAGCCGAGTCTGAAATTGGTCAATATTATTTAACAAACGGCCTCCGCAAAGAGGGGTTACTACTCGCCATCTCAGCGACTTCCCACACTGGGTGCGTTTATGGGTGCATGTGGGAAGGAGGTGGTTTTCTAGGAGCCACTCCACTGCCACATCCCTCACCCTTTCCCTACGCACATCCAGCATCGGCTCCACTAAGAGGCATCAAAACTAATAATAGGGGGTCGTAGATGATGGGGTGAGAAGCGTGAATGAATGAATGAATGGGGCCATGGTGTTTTTTTATTACTCTGAACGAGGCACTGGGCCAAACTCGTACGCATCCTGAGAGCCACTCCAAACACTGAATCACACCTCATAAATAACAGAGTCCCACGATGGAGCAGCCACTGCTGTTTGCACTGTAACTGAGACGGCAGTGTGCAGTTAAACCAGAAAGACGGCAATCTGGAGGGCGGGTGGAACAGTTTTTAGAGATTGCTGCCAGGATGCTCTCTGTCTCTTCATCTCTCTCAAGATGTGTGCGCACACACTCAGATACACAAACACACACACATATGCCGGTCAGTGGAAACAACCAATACTCCAGGGCCCCATTTTTAGAAAATCTCTCTCTTCACGTGGCCACTTCAGGGTCCCATAGCAACCAATGACATGTTTACCATACCCAAACTACTCACCTGATTAAATACACCTCATCCAATATCTCATCCATTCAGTTTCATCTTTCTGGTCACCTGACTGGTGGCTGGAGCCAGATGTATAAATAATGCGTACAGGCAAAAAGAATGGATATGCTACTTTTCACACAGAAATTGGTATTTATGAAAAATAATGTTCCGCAAGAATGTGTGTACCTCCATGCATGCTGTACACAGACTTATGAGTCAGCTGAGCTGTGAGTGATATAGAAATGTGGCCAAGAGAACAAATTTGTGTAACATTTTATTTGGAGCCTTAATCTTTTCAGCACACCATAGCTGTCTATTAAGTCTCAATAGAGTTTCATGTAATAACATTTATAGATGTGTGTGTTAACATCCTTTTTTCTAGCAAGTAAATAGGTTCTCACCCACATCATACAGTAATGTGGGAAAAAGAATAATGCACAGCGCATCATAAATTAGACCTACTCATGTGTTATCAATCAATAGGCTATTATGGTTCACAATATATAGCTGTGCATAATGGACATTGTCTGCTTTTCTGACCCATGATCATAATTGTGTTTATGCCCAAGCCAGGTTACACAGCGGTGTGTTGACATCCATGTATGGCTAACTGTGAGAGTGGGCATTAGGTGTGTGCATGTACACACAGTTTCACAATGATTGAGATTTATAAAACTGAACGATGTGTAAACACCTTGTAAGCAAGGTTTTATAAATCTGAAGAAAACACACAATTTTGTGCATACACAGATTTTTAGCCTTTAATTTACATTTAGTTTTATGCATCTGGCCCCTGATGTCTAGTGCTGGAAAGGCCAAACTCCCATCAATTGATTGCCGTTTTGAATTTTAGAATGGAAATATCTCAGTCTAGCCTGTCTCAACTTTCAAAACGTCCCCTCAGGACTTTTCCTAGACCCACTTTCTGTACAAACCAGTGTTGTTAGACTTTCAAAATCACGCAAGGAGGCAGCAGTTGTAATTGTGTTCACCTTCTTCAATTGATGGCTTGTTGGCCCCAAATTTCATTTGTCTTTCAACTACTAGACCACCGAGAGCAGAAGGAGAGTAAACAAAACAGCTTGACAGAGACAATTCACCACTACCGAGGAGGGTGGGGGGTGAGGAGATACAGGCTGCAGCACCGCTACTGCACCCACGCGATCACCCCATGTACAAAATGGGAGACAGTACAAAGGAATGCACTGTCACTGACTGTGAGACACACACGCAAACACACAGTGGGCTAATATACCCTTTGCAGAAGCATTTAAAAATTGTGTTAGCTAGCTAGGCTACGTAACACTAGGCAAATCAGCAGCTGTGTAAACCTGTGATGCTTCTTTTGCATTGCTAAGCAACAAAAGCAGTAGATGGTGTTTTGCATGCTAGAAGTCATTCAGACATTTCTTTCTGTAAAGTGTGGTAAGAATTCTTGTTGACTCTTACCTGGGTAGAAAGTCTTATTTGGATAGCTAGTTAAAATCACTCAGCAATATGAAATGATCTGAGCAGACTCTGTACTGATTGCTGTCTGCCTTGATGTTTTTGCAGTTGATTGATGCTCAACCCTAGCCGTCTTTCTATCTTCCATCTGATAATTGTTTTGCTTTTTCTCCTTGATTTGTGGAAGTCTATAAAATGATTTATTCTCCACTATTTTTCCTACCTAATGGGAATGGCCAACCACACAACAAAAGTCACAACAAAAGTCGGCCATGGTGTTCACGGTGTTGACAGCAGCGAGTCGGACTACGCAGTTGCACTGGAATTACGTGATGGTCTCCCAATATGGCGGCTGGGGGGGGGGGGGGGTTCTAGGATGCTTCTGCAAAGCCTCTATAGAGGCTCCGGCGTTCTGTGGGCCCACTGTGTGGGCGGACAGAGTGGCCATTGTGGGATCTAGGTGAGTAATAACACTTGTGACTTACTCACACGTCTTGGCCTGGCCTCCATCCAGCCCGGTGCTGAAAGGCATCATCGCTGTCCTGTGGGAAAGCTGAGGCCGAGAAGAAAAGGATTGCAATATTCATCCTTTTGAAGCTGGTATTACAGCCTGAACAAATGGTTTGGTTAAGCGCCAACTTGCACTATCACACAAAATGCATAATGAAACAGTTTGTGAGAACAATGCAGAGCAACAATGTGGGTTTTACTGAATATCAAAATATAGTCAATTAAATAGTCTGTTCTTGCAGGATCACCAGAGACAAAAGAGTAACTATCAATGGTAATATTTTGATGAAAACAGAGTGTAATACATTTGCCATTTACTTGGCAGTGTTACATTTAATTTATTGAGGGGAGAGTGTGACGCTCATATGGTCTCAGTAGGCAGGCAGATAATCCTTTCACTCATATCCGCAGAACAGAGCGACACACACATGCTGGCACACACACACGCCAGGTGACACGGTGAACCGAGCCAAGGGAAACACGTTACATCATATTCCACTTCATATGGAGAGCTTCCCATGATGCACCGGGGATAGTGAGCCAATCGGCAGTATAAACAGAGATGTGACGGGTGTATAGGATTCCCCCCACTGCTCACCTGGGTGTGGGATCCCATAACAACACAAACACACGCACTTATATGCATGCATGAAAAGACACGCACACACACAATGATTCCAGGATATGAATTTACTCCAAACAAACCTACTGTACATATACTAGCAAGAACACCTATCTATCTGTAATTTGTTGTGCCGACTCCTCCAACTAGAGGTATAGAAGTCAGTTGAAATGAAGCTGTTAGAAAAAAATACAAAGTTTACAAAATGTTCCCTTCAAAGAAAAGACTTTCCTGCAAAGTTTCCCTAGGTATAGTCACACAGTGGCTGGCAGAGGTGTGTGAGAGAGAGAGAGTGTGTGAGAGAGCGGTGGGGCTGGCCGTTTAGGAAGTGTCTGAGCTCATTGCCATGCTGAGAGAGTCAACCTCTGTCCTCAACCCGACCAAGTCTCTACCCAGAGCACCCGCCCCTCCACCACCCCACACACACACACACACTTCCCACATCAGTGCCAGGGCACCGGTTACTGTGGTAACGGTGCATCTCTCCCATCCGTCTAAACTTGCCACCCCCAGGAAAAAGTTATGTACTTTCGGAGCTCTAGAGTTCACGCACTCCGGCATGGTGGGGTCATGCTGTGGAGGTGGGCTGTCTGGTTCTGTGTGGTTGTGTTTGGAAGATAAAGGCGCTGGTGATACTATGGCTCTTGGTTCATTTTATACTGGATAAATCAAAGTGACACGCACATCCACCTCTTCCATTGGTGTTGGACAAGGATTCATTTGCAAAAATCAAATTAGCTGTGCAAAACATTCTTGCTATACCAATTTTACTGCGGTTAACAACGCTGCGATCCAATTGGTCTTTCTCAGGTATTCTTGATGAGTTCTCTTCCACCTTGTTTTGTCGTTTCAAAGAGTTTCAAGAGAGAGTTAAGTTGAGTTGGAGTCTGGTTTGTGGAGTACTATATGTATAGCTAATGACACTGGATAAATTAATTCACACATTCCCCTCTTCCACTGGTGCTGGACAATGATTAACTTGCAAAAATCAAAGCAGGTCCAGCCTGTCATTAAAACATTATTTACTGCAATAAAAACTGGTGAAGCAAGAATGTTGTGTGGACCTAATTTGATCCTTGGCTCAATTTAAGCATGAAAATGTATTCACTGCTGCTACAAACTTACAGCGAGAGTGCGAATATAATTAGAAACACAGTTGTCTGACAGTTGGACTCCAGAACTGGCCAGTTTACCAAAGAGTCAGGGAAACTTTTTTTCCGGGCATAAACTTTTTTCCTGTTAGTTTATTTTATGCTTAACTTATTGTGGGAACGGCTGAAATTCCCTTGTTAATGTATGAGCAGCAGGAAAAACAGTGTGGATTGAGCAGAGCTTTATGGAATGCACGCGAACATGCTTTTCATATCTTTAAGCAAGTCGCAATATGGCATTTCAGTGCATTTTCAGAATTCCAATCCTGTCGCCGTCTTGAATGAATCCTCTGTCCGCAGTAGGTTCAGATAAATGAGGCTCCAGCTCCATCCCTCCTCCCCCTCTCCATCTTTTGCCATACTGTCCTGTAGTCTATACAGCTCAAGTGTCCAACTGCCCTCTCTCTGACCCACCAGTACCGCTTTGTATGGCTCATAAACCTCTGCACTACCTCCCCCCCGCCACCACCGCCACCCACCCAGCGCCCAGCACCACCATGGGTACAACACCAGCCTTGGTCACTCCAACACGACTGAGTGACCAAACTCAATTACGTGTCCCATTTATCTCCGCTGGGGCCGCCTGGCCCCGTGGCTCCGGTGTAAATCTCTGGTCCCAGTCAATAATCTATTCTCCAACTCCTCCAAAGGCCCTCCATTGTCATTAGCCATCCGTTCGGCAGGGGAACGATGGATTGGGGGGGGGGGGGGGGTGAAGGAAAAAGATGAGGAAAATAGAATGGAAGATGGAGAAAGAGAGGGGATGGGTGGGCGGAGAGACCAGAAGCCATCCATCTAGCCAACGACTTGTGGTCACAGTTCATTATGGGTCGTAATACAGCCCAGCGCCACACACAGCCACTGTGAAGCCCTGCCAGCGCTGTGAAGAGGCTCGGGTTGAGGCCCTTGGGCTAGCCTCATGGGTTTCCTGGTCCTCAACACAACTAGTTGTGAAGCCTGGGCAGCTTTTTGGGCAACATCGGGGAAATATGTTACAGTCCTTTTACATTCACTGCTGCCTTTGTTTGTTGTTGTTTCTCACTTTTCTTTGTTTGCTTGTGCTGGGAAGAGTGCCAAAGTTATATTGCCCCAACAGTTACCCGATGTATGACGGTATACAATACCTGTTTGGACTTCCAGTTAGAAAACAGAACTAGTTAAAGTCTCATTCCCACCCACGGGGCATCCAGCTAGCGCTGAGCTCAGTGGACTAAGACAGCAGCAAAGATGGCAAGGATCGGGCACAAAGCCAGTCGGCTCGCTAGAAGACAGCATAGTGGCGTTGCTGTCGGGAGGGATGAGCGCGTACACCCCAAACGGGGAGTCGATGATAACCGACAGTAGTATCAGCTCCCAAACTAAAGATGTCATATTAGGTAGATAATTACAGCTGATATAGTGGCGTGGGCTGCTGTTGTGCTCCCCGACAAACGCTCGGCAAAGCGATCTAATTAAGCATCGAGTGGGCATATTCATCTTGTTGTCTGAGACTCCGGTGGTGATGGACGGGATAATGAGTTTCCTGAAGAGCGGCAGTCTGGGATAATGAGTTTTATCCAGGAGAGGGGCACGGGTGGCCCGAGGAGGGCCGCCGCATCCCAAGCTGGGTGACAAACAACTCAAGACGGTCAGTCGAGTGCGCCTACACTTGAGGAAATAGCATCATAACTGTTGGCCGATGCAGCCTATTATTTTGTGTGACTGGCTGTTGAGAATGAAAAAGCGCCAGACGTGTTGGCATGGCAATTTGTAAAAGTGGTCACTCTGCATGATGGGGAGGCTGGACTCTGGTATCAGCTGCTGACAGATCAAATGGTCGTTCATTCTCTGTGTGGCCATATATGAGTCACTGGCACAAGCCTGCTGCCCCTGTGGAGACAGCTGGTCCTACATGCAGGGGGGCTTTTTTTTTTATTGTACTGCACTGAATGGCTTCAACCCAGACGGTTTTCTTCAGCTGTCCAGGGGGGAATATTTACACATATAATTCCACTGCCCTGTTTTAGTGCCCTGCGGTATGCGTAATTTGCCTTCTCAACTCTGCTGTCCTGTTTTTGTGTACTGCAGCTGGCAGAAAACTTTTTGAATGCCAAAAGTGTGGGCTTCCTTAGTCACAGCCAGCCTGCTCTACACTGCTGCAGGCGGTTGAGTTAAACAGGATGAGGCAAAGCTGAGCATATCTTTACAATGGTCATAAAGGCACAATGAAGAGATGCCTGACTGCAGTTTTATGTCGGCAGGCAGCTGCTGCCGGTTCCAGCAAGTGCAAGTTACGGACGGGCACAATAAACAAGGCTATGAGAAAGAGAGTATGTATTTGAGCGTGTGTGTATGTGTGTGCATGCATGTGTATCTACTTGTGTACACCGATCTACAGTATATCCTTGTAGAATTATTTGCACCATTCAGCAAAACTGCACCGCGGCTCCGGCTGAGGAAAAATTCCCGTAACTTACGCAAGCTACCCAAGGAGGATTCAGTGGAAACAAAAAGTGGTGGTAGAAAAAGGTCAGGTTTGAGAAGAAAAAAAAATAAGAGCCACATAACCAGACTAATTTCTGAGCCGTTTATGGCGAGGTCTGTCACTCAGAAAGCGTAGAGGTAAATTACATTAAAATGTTTTTCCAAATGAGCACATTCGCTCAGTGGTCCTACAGGTTATCATCCCGGCTCAGCCAGGCGGAATAGCCGTTTTCCTTCCAGTGGAGGGCAAGAGCCAGTGATCAGGAAAATCGGCGTTTGCGTCGTGTTCAGGTTCCGTCCCTCGCAGGTAATGAGGTGGACTTTAATTCTCATTGGTGCAGCTGGCTTGATCCAACACCGCTTGCTACACACACACTGATGTTCCTCTTGACAGGACGAGCAGGATTTTTTTCCGCCCTCGCACAAACACACACACATATTAACACAGACAGACACACACACTTTTGGCAAGTAGGAAAACTTTCTTTTGTAACTTCTCCAAACTAGAGCCAGCAGTAACAGTCATGCTTAGTCAAGCCATGTGTGACCACTGTTGGGTGGTGACTCGTTACAGTAATATTATTACAATTTCCCAGTATTGAGTGCTGCGAATTGGTAATTTCAGCAATAATACTACAGTAATTTGAAAAAAAAACAACAAAACTAAACCAACCCCTAATATCATATTCAAGTTGAATTATCTAAAACTATATCCCAGAACCATCCCTAAATTCATTTTTGTCCTGATTAGTCATCATCTTCTCACACTCAGCCGGTTTAGATGAGAAATGGTAGAAAAGTTGGGTTGAAGTATTCCCACTGCTGTGAGGAAACTGACTGATCTTGATTTTTGGAGGTAAGAGAGGATGTGATTGCCAATTTTGGGGGTGCAAACAAAAGTAATAAGTAAAGTAATACCGGTACTTTTGAAATGAGCAATGCATAATATATGACTTTTTGTGAGTCACAAACCCAGCACTGGCTGTGAAGTTTGTCACTGCAACAGAATCGTGAGAAAATGAACACATGCACATGCAGCGATCACTTATATTTTGCAAGAACAGAGAGAGAAAGGGACATAGAAATAGTACAGAGAAAGAGAGACAGAGCCAGAAAGAGAAAAGAGTCACAGAAAAAAGGATAAGCTTTCCTTTCCAGGCTGCAGACCGAGAACAGGTAAACTTTCCTCACACCGAGTTAAAGACCTGTGTGTTTTAGCTATTGAACTGTGGCAATCAATGTCTTAAGTAAACACTACACTGCCGGGGCTTACAGAACCTTGACCTGCCTGGTAAGAAAGATAGAGAGAGAAAAAAAGACAGAGAAAGAGAAAGCAATGGAGAGCAAGTGGTGGCTGAAATAAAGAAATAAAAGGTAGGAGAGCAAAAGGGAGAAAGATGGAGAGATAAGGGTTTTTGAGAGTCCTGAATGACTCATATTATTCCTCACATATTAACTGCTGTCCAAGCACCTTCACAATATGTCAGCTTCAGCTTGTAGGCAACTTGAATGAATGTAAATAGTTTTCAAAACAACATAAGAGCAAATACTGGCTTGTTGATTACTGTGGAGATACAGAACTGGAAAAATGGTCAATGGTTTTCTCTGTGGCTTTCACTCCTTCCGCCATCTGTCATTCGCAGAAACTGTGAAAGCTTTAGCTCGGTTTATGCTGCAAGAACAGAACCCTCTTGCTGTTTTGTGCTGTAAAGCACAATCCAATCCAGCAGATTTCCTGCCAAGTCCGACCCGGTGTCACGCAATATAAAGTGCAGTGAAGAGGCCGGTAGAAGCTGCTAACCTTCTCAGCAATAGTGTTATTTGATTATGGCAATTATACCGATGTCTCAAAATTAATGTGGCAATGATTTATTGATGTTGAAGTGCTGCACGGAGCATCTCTAAACATACTGTGATGAAAGCGCAGCACCATGAATGTTACAATTAAGAGTGTGAAAGTCCACTTAATTATCTCCGAAAGGGATTTGTCCATACTAGCCTTCAGATTGTGTTTACTGCTTTACTTTCTCTTGCGATAAGGCCTGATTTGCACAGCAATTATGTTATTGATTAGGCACCGGCACCTCGGGCACAGTCTGACCCTACGGTTGTATGCTGGAACAAATACCTTCCTCTGAATGAGCTGGCTATAAATATTAACCCTTTATTTGACTCCATACATGCTCTGTTCTGGGAGGGATAAATTGTGAAGACCCTTAAAACACACAGATCCATGCACATACAAACACACACAGCTGCACATGAGTTGCATGTGGTCACACACACCATAAACATACAACATACACATACCTGCACTGGTGTTTAAATTTGAAAAGGCAGAGTTCTGACTTATGTACACCGTCTCACACAAATGCCAAAGCTGAAAACACACATACACACTCAAACTCTAATCACTTTATGGTTCCCTGTAGAGGTTTTGCAGCAGCGTCTCTCCTAACAGGAGTTATTGCCCTCTAGGTGAATGTTATCATAGCTGTGGTGGGTGCAATGCCAAGAGGCTGTAAATGGCAATGTAAACGCATTATGCAACTTACCCATATCAGGTGGTATTACCTGGAATAGGGGCTTGAAAGTCAGCAGTCAACACAGGTTATTTTCAGGCAGGTTGGAAAATAAAAGAGTAACGCAGAGAGATAGTGGGTTAGAGAGAGAGACATAAAGACGGAGAGAAGGAGATAATATAGAGGTTCTGGTTGGTTCTGCGGGATAAAATGATGGAGATTGACTGTGAGGGGGATTTGTCTTTACCAGTGCAAACAAAATATCCCATACACTTCTTCATGGACACAAAGCCTCCCAGCGTTGCATCAAAAGGCTCAGCGTGCATTCAAGCGTCGAGTCTACATCATGCTGTCTGCCCCTTTACATGTAGCAAATGGCAACTTTAACCACAAACACACTTAGTACACCCGTGGCCTTGAGACGGAGGAACAATTACAGTGCAGCAGCCTCTTTCAGATATGACATCATCGCCCGTTCGAGGAGCTACATGCTCCGTGTCCGCTACGGTGACTCACAACAACAGTCGAGACGGGCATCTTTCACCGTCAGGCGAGTTTGCACGCTGCCGCCGACAACTGCCGCAAAAAGGTCAAACTCCGTTAACTTTAGTGAAGAGAGTGAAGAGGACACAACAGCATGAGGGCATTGAACCGACTGCCGGGAAGAAAAGAAACACACAAAAAAGCAATTGATTCTATCGGCCTTGTCATCTCGTCTCCAAAAAAAAAAACCCCAGCACCTGCTGTGGAGCTCAGCGTTCGCGAGACATCAGAGAGACAAAACGCTGCAGTGGCGTCTATCTGACAGGATGCCCTCAGGCCTCCGCGGTGTCTGAAAGCTCAGAGAGAGAGAGAGAGAGATATACGAAGGAGAGTGGATAGAGGCGCTCCTTGGCTGAAAAAGTCAACTCGCCTGAGAGAAGACAGACAGTGATATAGCGTGGCAACAGAATTGTATGTTCCACCAGACACCAACAGAAAGACTTTAAGCTCTGTTACTGAAGAGACAGACAGAACAGACAAAAAGTGTAAGCATGATTGGTAGATAACGATTTTATTTTGTGTGTATGCTTTCAAGGTTTCTTCAGACGAACCATAAATTGGCCTGGAACTTTTTCGCACAAATGTAGACTTCTTGGATCTACAATTAGATACAGCTATCTATTTGTCCTGTGGCCCAACTTTTACCCTCATGATAGCCACCCCATTAGACCGATAAAGACAGAATACCTCTCCTCTTGAACCCAAGACCTTCGCCCACAGTCGCTAACATCAAGGTCAACTTTAAATAAGGGCTTCAGTGGGGGTCAAGACCATCAAGCACTCGTGTGTGGGTTCTCTTCCAACCTGCAAACTTCTTTAAATTGGCAGAATTGTAGCGTTAGATCAGTGACTCACGGGCCATGTTTACATGCGTGGAGTTACCCGGCTGCTGGCCTTGCTCTGGTTAAGGTCTCGTTCGGGTTAAGCTGTTTACATGAACCTTTAATACCCTGTGATTGAGTCTCCCTGTTGCTTTGAACAAACCAATTAACATACTCTTGACTTCTTGTGGTATCCACCAGCACAAACGTACGAAAAGCTTCAGCCACCAGCTTCCCGCTTTGACTGAGCAATAGCAGGCTGCTTCTAATAGAGGGAGAAGAAACGACGATCCCAGTAGTAATAGTCTAAGTACTGCTTGCCAACATGATTTTTGTTGACATAAACATCTATCATTAATGCTGTGCAAGAGTTTGACAAGCAGCGAAAATCAAAAGTGAAAGCAATAAGATAGTTCTATGCCACAGTGACCTGTTTAACAGAGAGTAATAGAGAGTAAGCCAGGCATCTTAACCAGGTTTCTCAAAATCAGATGATGAGCTTATTGGGTTATTCTAACCCAGTTTTAATGTATAAATGCGTCAACCCAAAACCAAGTTACTTAAGTAACCGGGTTAAGACCAGAATCCTCTGTGCGTGTAAGCCTGGTCACTGACTATAACCTATCTTTAGTGTGAGACGCTGCTGATGCTGATCCCCGGAGAAGCGAACATGAAGGGCTGCAGAGCTGACAGGGGCTCAGGGAATGGGAGTGCACAGTGAAACCCAGAAACAGGTTTCTAGCCGGTGTCACAGCATCCCGCGGGTGGAGGGGGGAGTTGTCATATCGCACTAGGCGCCATGCATGTTTCACTAGGACAGATAAAACATCCGGCGGCCCATTAAATAACACTGGAGACCAAGACGCGAGGGGTGACTTACTGTTACTGGCAGTGTTATCATCCTTCAGTGAAGTGTTGACTGGGCAGCACAGATGGGCCAGATTTATTGGAGCAAATTGAGGGGATGGGGAATATATACATATGACTTTCGGTAGTTCTCTCTTTCATTATTATTATAGCTTCAAACAATAGTGATGAGCCACTTGTAAAAGGGGCAATTCACCCGTAACACAACTCTGTAATGATTTCTTGGCTGTGGCTGATTCTTCCATAAAGGTTTTCTCAAGAGTCTTACATTTATATTTGGTTGTAACACTTTGAATTGATTTGAATTTTCAACACAATCTATTGTCTCGGCTAAGTATATAAAATGTCTAATTAACTCGAAAACCATATTTTCCCAACAGTATCCCACAATGAGGCTTTGGGCCGGCAATTTTTTTTTTTTTTTCCTATCATCATTCCATTTTTTTTTAATTAACACAACACGGATTCAGTGTCCTCTAAAGACATCGCTTGGAGGACACATTTAAACTCATTAACTCTTAATAACTTACACCAAATGAAAATTGAGCGGGACAGTTTCCAGCTTTGGCATTTGTGCGAGAACGTGTATGCAAGTCAGTGTTCATTCTCAGCGAATTCCCCCTTCAAAAATTAACAGAGAGAGAAAGAGATGTGGACAGACAGAGGATAGATTGAGTGAGATAGAAGAAACCATAGGAGACTTCTCATTAGTGCCAATGTTAAAACTCACTTTTTCTGTCTCTTCCTACTGAAACTGTCATAACTTTTCCTGTGTTCCCACAATAAATATGACATCTTTGTCTTGTCCTCTTACACATTGTGCTGATGTATTGAAATACCATGCACACACCACTGAAATCCACTTGTGTTTAACCATCAAAATTGCTTTCGACTTGGAAGTCCACTTTGTTTCTATGGTGATGATGTGTAGTTCTTTCTGGATACGAAGAGGACTGTAGGAGGTGAAAATTTACAGGTAAGTTGTCAAGATTCATAGAAGAAGAACTGTGTAGTTAGCATGAGCAGCGATAGCCACCATGACTGAATAGACAAAGAAAAGAGTGCCACCTACAGAAACTCAAACTGCATCAACAGAAAATCCAAGGAAAAAGACGTCACAGTACTGGACACACTGTTTGATTGACAGGTGATCTCTGGGAAGTGCAGTGCAGAAACACCACAGCAGTGAGAACTTATCACCAAAGATGGAGACAAAATAAAATGACCTGAATTTGCCTCCTGACGGCCACAGCACTGTAGCCATAGCGCTGTGGTAAAAAGAAGGCCAAGTGTCTCTGTATAGTCGCAATGATGTAAACTCATGACTTTGCCCCAGTTTAAGGGCTAAGAGTGACAGTCACGGGGTCATGTATTCTAATAACTGTCCATGTGCTGACAGAATGAGGGTACCCATTCCCATCGCCACAGCATGGACCCTCGCTCCTGCTATCACCAATCAATGAGAAACACAGGACACACTACTAGACTTGGAATAGATTTTTTTTTTTCCTTTTTCCCCATACACTATTGCCCAAATTTCTATTCAAATGTATACATTTTATGCAGTGATGTAGTGGTAAATAAAAAGGTGGGTAAATTATGACCTACAGTTGGTGGTCATCATGATGCAAACAACCACCAATATGAACAAAGATCAATTATACTTTCAGAAAAGCATTCATTTATGTTTGTTTTTTACCTTGAAAGAGCCCATATTCATATAAACTCCTTCAGTTTGATACAACTTATTATGCTGTATACTAACATTTGATGTCATATAGATTCATATCAGCCTGAGATGATGGGTAAAGTCTATTCTTCAAATAAAAAGGTGGGTAAACTGAGTTTAGGTGGATGTACGCTCCTCTACATCTCCGGTAATATGTGTATACTACTATTATCATTATTATTATTATCATTAAAAGTAGTATTAGTAGTTGTAGTAGTAATAGTAGTAGTAGTAGTAGTAGTAGTAGTAGTAGTAGTAGTAGTAGCTGAATCCGAGTCAATTCCAAGACCAGAGCAAATTGAGTCCTATTCCAACCCAAGACTAATATAGGCAATAAACAGTGAACATGTCTTTCCAGGTGTAAAAACAATGCTTAAGGAGTTTCTCAAGGATGAACAGAGATGTACATCTATCTACAGGAGCTTTGTATTTATACCCTTCAACATCAAATCAATGCATTGGATTAAACAGTGTAGAAGTTGGAGGAACATTACATATGCAGGTTTCTACAGGTGAAATCCTTTAAATGATGTGCAGTGCTGGCATGAAAATACAACAAACATCAATAAAACTATTCATTTTTAGTTTTAGATAGGTAGGAAAAAAAGTCAAGTCTAAATCCAATAGTGGCTGAGACAAAGACAAAGTCCAAGACGGCAGAAAAGTGGTGTGGAGACCAGACTACAGTGTTATATTATTATTATGTACATTTATGTACACTTGAGACCTGTGTTATCCACACTATGCCATCCTAGCTTGCCTCTGACCTAGGTGTACAGAGTGCAGCATATTCTGGGCTCTATTTTCTGTCTTCCTCTACGTCTGTCCATCTGTCTATCCGTTGCCCTCCCTCTCTCCTAGGAGATGGTAATGGGATCTTAACAGAAGCCTGATTAAAAGGACACTTCCTCCTTGGAGACCACCAGACAGTTTTCTTTTTTTCCCTCCCTTCCCCTCTCTTCCTCGGAGCGTCGGAAACCTTGGGTATGGGAACAGAAGGGCCTGATAGCAGGCTCATGCAGTGCCAGCTAATTAAATTAAGCCTCCTTTAATAAACGAGGAAGTGAACCTAACGCTTTTATCCCAACTCCGCCATCAAAGGAGGGGGGAGAAAAAAAAAACATAAGGCGGCAAAGGGGAAAACACACAACCTGGAGAAATGAATTTCTTCCTGTTACGTTACACTCGCGCTACCCCTGAGCTACGTTCAACCTTGCGCAGGAAAAAAAAAAGAAAGAAGAAGAAGCAGTGCAGGAGTTGATGAAGACCACAACTCTTCAAATAACGTTGCAAACTTTTCTCGTCTCGCGGCTCAGGGTCTTTGTAGCGCTACTGTTTTTTTTATTCTGTTTTTTAACAGAATAAAAGTCTGGTTGAAGCTGCCTTATTATGTGCATGACATACATCAAATGAAACAAGCATGTGTGTTTTTTTTATTATTTGTTTTACTTTGGAAGGACAATTATTGAGAATTAATGAGTTTGAAGCGGCTCTCTACCGCGATCTCATCAGAACACACTGAATCCTGGTTTTGTTAATTACAGCTCGATGAGATCTCTACACTCGAGTGTGATGATGAACAAACAGCATGGCCCCTAGACTGCAGTCAGTGAGGGATACGGCTGGGAAAATCAAGTTTTCAAGTTGATGATGCTTGTCCACTAAATTGGGATTTTTAGGAAATGAAATAAACTGAAAGACCGTAGTGAAAATACGCTGTTGGTTCAAATCTCTGGACTGTATTGGAAAATCTGGGTGTGGAAAGTGAATGAGAATTGCTCTCCTCTCCATCAACAACTACAGCACCATCAAGGTTAACAATAGAGGACTCTGGTTGTACTGGGCAGTTTCCAGTGGCCAGCAATGGTTGAACTGGGCAGCTCTCAGTGTGAACGTGTGCAACTGTAGCAGGGTGTTGCTGGAAAAGAGGATGGAGCTCAGTTAACTTTCCCTGGTTAAATAAAGGATAAGAAGAAGAAAGAATTCAGATGTATTATAGGGGAAATGCCCCTTTAACATGCGCTACAGTATCCCAGAAGTCTGCCCTTCAACATTTGCCGGTGCGCTTTCTTATTCCGAATCCTTTCAGCGAAGCAAAAGCCTTCCGGACTTAAGTCTGAGTCCATCACTCTCCATATCTTGGGAAGGGGGGAAATGAAAAGTATTGCAGAGGGGCAAAGGGCAGCAGGAGAAAGTCAGAGGGATTATCATAAATTTACATGATCAAACTGCCCGCTTTATGCTTTCAGTGGATCTGAGAGGAGAGGAAAACAAGTCCAGTGCGGAGGCAAGTCTAGCATATATGGCCCAGCGCCAGTGGATAATCAATCTTCGGTTTTTGATGACCATTTAGCTAACAAATCTATCAGAAAAAAATTTCCATAAGTCGCATCCCATTCAATACTTGTTCTGGTCTCTTCGGCCAGCAGGAACTGTGTGACATTGGCCATGAGCAAAAGAGTGAAGCGCTGTTCTCCCTTGGTTCAACAGGCCAAAGGAGGAGAAAGAGAGATGAGCAGGGAAAGAGAAAAAAGAGAGAGGAGAAAAAGAGCCTCTCCTCTCATCCTCATTATGTAAACGAGGTGCATGACTATTCCGCTGGGTCCCTCGAGAGTTAATTACCAGTGGCTTCTCAGCCTAATTGGCTGAAACTAAAGAATTTGCCATTTCTTATTCCCATGCTCGCTCCCCCCCCCCCCCCCCCCCTCTCTCTCTCTCACTTTCTCTCTCACTCCGTCTTTCCCTTTGTTTCCCTCTCACAGGCACATTCTCCCTCTCTCTCTCTCTCTTTTCAACCTGTTTACTTGTTTTCTCTTCTCTTCTATCCCTCTGCTCTCCTCAACGCCGGCCTTCCAGCTTTGCTTCATGCCAGTCGAAAATCTGGCGCTGATGCTTAATTTGAGCATCTGCTCCAGCTGGCAGTGGATAAGCAGATTTTTACATTGCTAATTCCAGCTATTTGGCTAGACTAATCACTACTGGATAAAGAAGAGAAACGGGGGCTGAGAGTTGCCCATCACTTAGAAACTAAAAAAAGAGATAGCGAGAGCTGGCATCTCATCTATTTCTAAATGGATGCAAATTAAATTCAAAAAGACAGGGACAACAAGTTGTAGGAATGAAGGAAGAGTAGGAATGAAAGTGGGCGACGCTGCGAGGAAATAACAGGGTGTAGATGATATGAAGGAAGCAGGCAGGCAGGTTAGAAGAAGAGGAATGGAGGGATAAAGTAGGCTTTGATTTCCAAGGGACAGTGAAAAGTAATCAAAAGCTATCTTTGACATCCCTTACACAAACAAACACAATATCCCGCTCTCTCTTCTTGCGAGGCACACACACCATCTTTGCACGTAAATCATCCAAGAACATTGAATACCTGATGCTCATTCATCCAGATAGATGCAACTTTGACTATCATAGCTGAGGCTGAAGAGCCTATAAGCATATAGATGAGCGGTGTGAAACTCAATCTCAGTCAGGCCCACGTTGTGAAATTAGAATGAAATCGAGGGCCAGGGCATTTATTTTGATATTATGTAGTGAACAAAGCAAAATAATCTGATCTTTGGCCATGTTTTAAATGCCCCATACAGCCTACTAACATATAGGCTGCATAACATAAAGCCCTTAACATGTCAATGGCTTTTGGTTCTGTCAGTCAGGTGAAAACCTCCCATCTCCAAAACTCTTTAGGAACTAGGAAAACAGAGGTAATAATCCTTCACTTCAAATTAAAATGCGAAAATCCAGAAAAGTGGAGTTACGAGGTTTTCACATGACAGCAGCGATACGTACCGCACAGCCAGCCGACGCATCACTGCTTGGCCAATGCATTCCAGCTAAGACTGACCTTTAGAAATGCTTGTCGTGTCTTGAGGTAAACAACTCTATCAGCACTACAACTCTTGACAGCATCCTCCTTGGTGAATATGAGCAGCATCCCTGATTTGGCGATTTCCTCTGCTACAATTAAATTTGCCTTGATGTCTTC
This sequence comes from Centroberyx affinis, assembly GCF_046629955.1. Classification (NCBI taxonomy): domain Eukaryota; kingdom Metazoa; phylum Chordata; class Actinopteri; order Beryciformes; family Berycidae; genus Centroberyx; species Centroberyx affinis. The sequence goes on along the minus strand of NW_027279258.1, from coordinate 21,194 downwards.
CTCACTTTTGTCACTGCGTATGTGTGGAATGGGAAGGGTTGACACGAGGGCCCCCCGCTGACATAATGAATAAATATGAATCCGTGATATGAGAATATGATATTCACAGTATGAATAGGAAACGGAGTGAGAGAGAGAGACAGGGACAAAGAGACTGAAAGAGAAAATGGCAGAAACAGGCCAAGAAGGCTCATTCAGATCTTGTTCTGGCCACAGGAACAATAAGGCACTTCCCTATTTAATGGAGTGATAGTGAGGAGCTGTGTATATTAAGAAAGGAGGAGGAGACAGACGGTGCCATCAGTTGTCAAAGACACTGATATTTGTGACCAAACACTGTGAACCCAGGCTCATTTCACTTCACAGGAGATCAATTTTGCATCAGAAAATGAAGAAAGGTGCATTTGTTAGCCTATATAATTATAATCCAAATACAGTGATCAGTATTCTAGGAAAAACAACAAATAACCTCCCATAATGTGCTTGCTTTTCCATGTCTCCTTATATTTTTGCCTAAAATGTTGGTATTGTGTCAGTATAAAAAGTATAAATTAAAATACATTTTCATTATATTGCAAATTGAAGTAATGCAATGCAAATGCTATTGGAAAACAGAACATTTAACGATCACAATTTCTCTTAGCAGATGTAATTTTACTTTCACTCTAAAATACAACTGAAGTTACCTGCATAATGATGGTGAGGTCACAACACTAAAGCATGGCATTGCACAGGTTAACTAGTTACATGAAGAGAGATGTTACCAATTACACTAACGAGTGTATTAACTAAGCGGACCAGTTACTAATCGTAAACCCTACTGCTGAAATGCAAAAGGAAAGTGAACAAGGTCTGGGGACCTCTAGGTGATGTGTAACTGGTTAGGGTGAGGAGGATGTGACACAGGCTGGCGGTCGCGGTCAGATGACCGGTGGAGGTATAAGAAGAGACACTGAGGCTGAGGTTGCGGGTATAGGAGGGTGCAGGTTTTAATAAGGGTAGAGCAACATGATTTAGATATGACTGCTGGCTGTTGAGCAGCCGTTGTGGTAGCGTGCTGCAGAAGGGGGTGAGAGGAAACAGGCATTAGACAAAGCAGATAGGCTGTACGGGTAATGTTGAATAAACAGCCAATAGGAAATAAATGATAAGATATTAAACTAATGTAATATATATATATAGAGGGAATGGATTAAACTAATAATTCCACTGACAGACTACCAGTCATGTATAAGTGGGACTAGATATACAGTCAATGGCAAAAGGTCCCTTGCAGTCCAGACAAACAGCCATCATACAAACTACACAAGCCACAGGCCAATAATAGATAAAATGCTGAAGCATGAACTAAACATGAGGCCACAGTCACACTGTGGAGCCTACATAAAACAAAGTTCATGGCCTTGAACTCGACCAGCAACAATCTTAACTTAAAGTAAAGGTTCAAAGTAAAGGTCCAAGCCATGTGGCTTGGCTTTGTTCGACCAACCTGTTTGTCTGTGTGGACTGCAATTTGAGAGAGAAAGAGAAAGAGAGAGCTGGGCCTTTTGACAGAAAGTAATAAATCATAGTTATACATAGGCGAAACCTAGTTTTCTAATAGAAAAAAAGCATATAGATTTGAAGTAAATCAGAGCCTGACAGAGCAAGCAATGTTCACTGAGAAAACAAAATCAAATCAGATGTTAATCAATTAGACCCCCCCCACCCCCACCCCCGGAAAAACACTGTAACACCTAAGTAGACTTTTTTTTTTTACTTTAAAAAGGCGCTGATCAGGGCCCGGCGGTGGAGGGGACAAAGCACGATTAGCTGTGCTTGTAGTTAAAAGCCCCAACGTGGGTACAATGCAAACGCTAGTTGCTCTCCGCCGCCGTATCTGTACCTTCACAGCTGTCCTTTTAAAGATAACCACCACATTCAACATGCTCTGCCCGGAAATACTATTTATTCAGTGTAATGAGCAGATATTGAAGGGAAAATGAGAAACCGCAGGACAGAAGGACACCGAGAAAAAAGGGAGAGTGACAGAAAAATAATAATGATAAAGGTAGAATAAAGAGAAGAAAGGGGTAAAATGAAAAGACATTAAGCCCATGAAAGGGGAAGCTTTTCTTTCTTTCTCTAAAAAAAAAAAAATGTTATTAGCAACTTACTTTGTGTCCTGAAAGTGTCAGACGCTCATCAGGCTCCGAGGTGTCTAAATTGTGGAAGAATCGTGTTCACACTCTGTGCTTAGCCGGAGTATACTTATTAGAAATGAATAGGTCTGACATGGTAATGGAGGGGGGGGGGGGGGGGGGCACACGGGTGTATCTAGGCAGGTGGGTAACCTTCACTCGGCACCTTGATGCAAACCTAAGGAGATTTTGAAATGTATTTTTCTATAGGAGGGAGAGGAAGGGGACCTGCACACTGCTGGAAAAAAAAACCCTGAGAAACGGCAAAGTCCCTGCATCTAATGTCAATTGCCACAAAGTCTTCCAAACCATCTTAGGCCTGCATACTGGCTGCATTTCTGGGGACTATATATAAATTTTTCAATGTGACAAATCATTAGACATCAGTCACCAGAAGCACACAGCTTTGAGGGAATGTGCTGTTTTCATAGATATGGCTTCCAAAGATTTCTGGTAATCTTTGCTTGATCTTTGCTCCACCACAGGATCATGTAATTGGACTCACATACTGTAGGTAAATATAAAGTATAGCCCCCGTCCCACACCTCGCCAGGCCCAACTGGTGCTCATGGAGGAGGCTTTACGAATGCCAGGGAAGTCTCAGCGGCTCCTCTCACTTTTGGGGCCGGCCTGCAGCAGAGCGTTCTTCCGTCAGAGCCGATATTTGACAGTTACACCGGGGGAAAGACGGATGAGATCCGCCCTCTCTGACTGAGCGTCTTGCCAGCGCTCGGCGAGCGTTCCTTCCTGTTCCTCCTTCCTCTCTCCTTCTTCGTCCCTCGCTCATTACTCTTCCCTAAACAGTAGAGATGCGTCAGCGGCGGAGGGGGGGGGGGGTAGCATTTAGGTCCAGGAGACAGCTGGTTACCTCCCGCTCTCCTCGCCCCGCACCCATTACGGTGATTATCAGTACTGTCAGTCAGATACTGCCCCCCCCCATCCCCCCAATGTCGCCCCTCCCTCCCTCCCTCCTGTGCCCTGGAGGGCTGCGCTGATGGGCAGATCCAGCGCTCCCCAGAGATGGGAGGAAATGGAGGTAGGTAGGGAGAGGAAGAGGAAGCTTTTCAACACCTCAACGGGGAAGAAAATAAGGGGAGGGAGGGAGGGAGAGGTAGAGAGGCAGAGAGCTAACTGTTGCTTTCTGCTGTTTTTTCTTCTGGTGGATGCACACAATGTGGAAGAGCTCTGCTGAGCGCTGGAAAGAGACAGTGGTGATCCATGTTGTCTCGGGCTGCAGTGCCTGCTCAGTTAAACGGCAGAAAGAGATCCTATTGTATACAGGCTTAAAGAAGCCAAACTGCAAAATGTGATTTAACAGTGATTTAGGACGTTTTCACACCTGCGCTTTTAGTCCGGTTAAATCGGACTCTGGTTCATTTTCCCCCTTGGTGCGATTCGTTTGGGCAGGTGTGAACACAGTAATCGCACTCGGGTGCAGACCAAAACAAAAGGTATAGCAGGTATAGCAGGTATAGCATTTCCAAGTGCATTTGGCATTCTGCTGGTACAGTTTTGCCTGGTATATTGCCCAGATAATTACAACAGTTATGAGCAAAATCTCAATTCTCCATGTTGCATAGCAATGTGCACTAGTCCAGAACACAGGACCTTCTTCCTGTATTTACTTTCTTGCTCCCGCCCCAGACACATCTGACCAATAAGCGGAGTGAACGTTCTCACGTGGTTTGTAGTGATGCGTTTTGGTTCGCTTGGATTTTTCTCCGTGTGAAAAGAAACCGAACCGAGGGGGAAAACGCTCCAAGTTTACAACCTCATCAACTGATTCAGACCAGAGCAAACAAACTATAGGTGTGAAAACGCCCTAAATCTAGTGTTGAGTAGTAAGTGAAAAAGTCTGCCATTGCATTGCGATGCTTTCACTATGCAAATCAGCTTGATTCAAGAATTTTCTTGAATCAAGTATCATTGGCTCCCAGCGTGAATGAGTGCAACTGTATGAATGTGAAGCAGGGTGTTGCTGGAAGAGAGCATGGAGCTCAGTCGACTTTAACTGGATAAATAAAAGTTAAATTAAAAAGAATTTTCTTATTACCAGTGGAGAGATCTGCCTTTTTCAGAATATTGAGTTTTTTTTAGAAAATTCCTGAAACGTGAAATAACATTGGAAACAAATTACCTCACCGTGTCTCCGCAGAAATTTTCACTTTTTCATTTTCACATTTTTTTTTTTCACTGCACAGGGAGAGCCACAGGTGGTGAAAGTGACAACATGCCAAAGTATTGTGATGTATTTCCGCGTGTACAAAAAAATAATGGTAAGAAGTCTTTCTCATGAGGAATAGTTTTTAAAAAAGGCAAAAACAAGCGTTCTCCGATGCTCTCTGTAGATTAGATACTGCGGCAGTGAATGTGACATTGAACCCAATATCAATCAATCTGTGCTGTCTGATAAATATATCCTCACAGCCCTACATGCATATATTACGATTCTGATTATCCTGATTATTATTATACCTTTGAAATACCATTGAATATACCATTATACCACTGAAAGCATACAAAAATAACACCCACACAGCCTAGTATGGCCTGTTCTGCAGCATACGCTTCAGCACATCATTAACCCCTATTACCGGACCAAAGCTGGAGAGTCCGTGACTGGGAGCACTAAAATAAAGAGGGCTGTCCCGAAACCTTTGATCTTTTGTTCTGCGTATGCCATTAGTGTGGAGAGCTACACAGTCCGTTGCCATGCAGCGCCTACAGTTCGTTAGATCTGGCTAACGAGGAAGGCTCAGGTAGTCCTAATAGAATCTTTCCAGCTCTTATTCACTTCAAACAGCGAGGCATGAATGGAAAACAAGCTAGGTCTGACTTAGGGGGTTGAGGTTGAAGAATACTTACGGGTTTGGGCTTTTCTACAGGCTGGGCTGCCGAAGCCCAACTACTGTGCGGCAGATCAAAGTTAATTCCCCTCTTAATTAAGCTGAAATTGGATGAGAGCAGGCAGGGACTGGCTTTTGTTTTCCTTTGTGCCAGCAAACATTATGAGCTGTATATCTGCGTGTGTGTGTGTATGTGCGTGTGTGCGTATTTCCTGTATGTGTGTCCATACGCATAGGTGTTAGTGCATCCATGCCTGCTTAGGTGTGTGTGTGCATATCCACGCTTGTGTGTGCGTGTTTATTAGGCGGAGCGGGTTGTTCTCTCTCTCCTGACGGCCAATCTGCCTGCATGTGGCCCGGCGTAAGCACAGCGGTGCTCCGTAATGAGACTCCTTCTGCCGCTCTCATTTTCATGGCCATGTCCGTGTGTTGTGATGCTAATGAGCCCTCGCTACCACAAACACCACCCCCCACCCCACCCCACCCCCACCGCCTTAATTGTCCTCTTTGATCTACCGCTAATTCCGCTAATTAGGAGCCCAACTTTCAAAGTTGAACGTTTTGCTTTCGCCTCCGAGTGTGCCCCTGCACATGTGTGCTTCGTGTGCGTTTGTGTGTGTGTGTGTGTGTGCACAAGAGAACGAGAAATAGAATGGAGAGTAAAAGAGAGAAAAAGTGTTCGGCTCTCCCTTTCCCTTCTCATCTGCCCCTTGTTGGGTGGCTTTGGTTGCAGGGCATGAAATGTAGCAAACGGAGCACATTCACCCAGCATGTAGGGTTCACCTACAGTACATTATGCACACACACGCACACACACACATTCACACAATACAGTAAATATGCAAACAGCGGCAAACAGATGTAAAACCATAAACTATTCTTCTGCATGGATTAGCACAGATGCCTACGTCTGCATTGGCGCAACACATGAATCCATGCACCCACACACAATTACATGCACAAACAAATCAACGCATCAAAAAATTAAGCTCAGAGACACGGGTGAACATTCATTGACAAAATCAGGAGGACACGCCCGGTAAAGCACCTTCTTTGCCCGCCAATGTGTTAGTTCTGCATCCGCACAAACTGCACAATTACACAATGAGATCTGCAAACCACATCCCAAGTACAATTACATGCGTGAAATCGGATAAAGGCATTTAGCCCTAGTTAGTCAAAAAGTTCTTCGGAAGTTCAATCAGTGCAATCCTTCGAGAATCCGAAGAGAATCAATTGTCTTTTTGCACAGTTCCTTCAGGAATTTTAGCGCCCTAATTGACATTCTAATAGGAGTGGATTCTTCCAGGAAAAAAAGTCCAATAGGGGGCTTTTTGAGTCCTTAAACATTCAGACAGCATTCCTGCTGGATCCCTCTGGAACTCACACAAATCTTGAAAGACATTTTGACTAAAGAGGCCTGGGAGGTGTGCTGTGCAGGAGTTTCTGACATGACCGCAAATAGCTTGACGGTTAGTCTGGTCAAGTTGCTTCCGCAGTTGCTCTTAAAGCCCGCAGGCTGCACTCTTAAGAGCGATCCTCCTGCTCATAAACTAGTTCTACTTCCTCTTAAGTGGCATTGAGCACAAACACACACATGGGCATACACGCTCTAACACACATGCATGCGTATATGGACGCACATACAAGCGCACACACATTAAAAATACACACATGCGTGGAGCCGCCCTCCGTGGCCTGTGCCAATTTTAGCCCGGCAGCATTGTCCCTGCTCCATATGTATGAGGGAAGAGACAGAACTGAGCACAATCAGTGCCCATGTCACTGGAGCAGCCCTGCCCTGCTTGCCCTAAAAAACAGCCAACGCATCTCCATCTCCCCGTACACAAGAGTCAATACACTCAAAAAGAGGGCAGCTGGAAATCAGCCAAAGCTGCCTTCAATTTTTTTTGTAAGCTTATTTTTTGAAACAAGAACAAGGCTTGAATTCCTAATATGCTGCGCTCTAATAGAAACGCCGGATCCAGCTGCATTCACAAAACGTGTGACAAAATGCATTAAAAGATTCAAAATCCCCCTTGTCTGAGGAATCCACGACGCGGGCTGGATCCGATTTAGCGCGGGGCCAAATGAGGTGGTTTACGGTTAATTAAAAAGCAGTGAGTCCTAATGAAAACAAGTGGCCCTCACCTGCATCCAGTGTCACAGAGGGTCTTAGCTTTATTGGTTTCTGCGAGTAATCAATATTAATCACTGACATAAAACACTAGAGATGGGCTTAAGGCTATCCTCTACCCGGTATAAACAGCTCCTGGTCGCTTCTCATTCCTATCAAACTGAGTTGTGATTAGCTACAGGCACCGGATCACGTAAGACGAGCAATTAATAGTGTTGTAGGACGACTGCAAGAAGAATTCTGGCTGCCGCACTTCATCAACACATCGATTGTTAGTTACATCGCACAGAAATTTCTCTTTGAAACTACACGGATCGATCCGCTTAAAATAAATAAAACAGATTGTGCTTACTTTGCGGCGGTTGAGTTTTATGGCGTCTCATCCAAAAAAAAGGCAACAAGGGAAAAGGAATAGACTTTTTTTTTTTCATTTGCTATGGCTCTAAGCTCCAGCACAACCAAAAACACAATCCAGAAACAAAGAGAGGGTGAAAGCAACAAACAGGCTCCGAGGAAGGGGGAGAGATAGAAAAGTAGGGGTGTGTGTGTGTGTTGTGGGGGTGGGGGGTAGTCGATATCTTCCAGTGCTGGAGGATGCTAATAATGTAGGAGAGGAGAGGAGAGAGGAGAGGAGGCAGCAGCCTGACACAGCATAGCCAGGGGATCCCATGCCAATCGGAGCATGGCCTTTTAGCCGAGCGCTCTGTCAGAGATGCCAGTTTGACGGACGATGCGGGCCCCAGTGACATTTCTCCGGGGCGGTGAAGGGGGTACAAGAGGGTGAGAGATCACAGGTTGTAAAAGAGTAAGAGGGTAAAAAGTGAAAGAGGGAGTCTCCAAGCGCGAAGGGTTGAGGGGGAGATGGTTGTACAGTCTATAGTGTCGTTGTTTCCACGGGTGTAAAGAGAGTAGCAGTGAAATTACTAGTGTAAAATTCTACAGGGGTAAAAGTCAGAGGAAGCTCATTCCAAATATACCAAGAGAGTTACTTTTTTACAAAACATTGTTATATATAATCTTTTCCAATACAATTCAAAATTGACAAGGACATAGAATTCAAACTAGATTCTTTTAATTTAGAAAGTAATTAAAAAAAAAGTGTCAAAACAAGTAAATCAGCATGATTCAGTCACCATGACTACAACTGGCCAGTTTCTGATGCGATGCTTATTGAGATCCTACAAAATTCATACTCTATAATGGATGTGATTTACACATAATAACGTAAGATTACTGACTTAAAAAAAATGCTAAAAAGGAGTTCACAAAAGAGCCACTCAGTTATAGTTATGAGAGTAAATGTAATGTTTTTTTCCTTCCTTTTGTGGTTTGGGGCAATGTGGCTGCATCCACCCCATCCCACCTGCAAGCATGTTAAGCAATCAAGAGAGAGGGATGGGAGGTGAGGAGAGGGGAAGGGAGCGCTTGTTTATTGGCATGGAGCTCATTAGCATCGTACCCATTAGCGCCTCGCCAGCTCCGCTGTCCCTCTCCGTCACTCAATCCTCCGAGATGGGCTGGCTGTCAGCTGAGAGAGGCGGCCATGATGCACCGCAAAACAAACACACCCGCTGCCAATTTTTTTTCTAGCCACCTCTTTATTTATCCGTTTGCTCTCTGTTTGTGTCTGAAATCCCAAGGACAGGTAAACAGATGGGCAAGGGAAGAGCGGTGTGGCAAGGCGCTCTATGCCAAGAGTTGAAGAAGGTTGAATTCATTGCGAATGCATTTTGTTTACATAAAATCAGCCACATCCATGGATTTAAGGGGACTTTAGAAGAGGGCTGTGTTATGATTTGACAGATTGATTGGCCTATTAGGATTACAGTGCTAAATGTTTGTTTATTTCAGATTCAGTACCCTTTCAGTCAGTCTGCTACAGCAGAGAACAAAAAAAATGTTTTCTTTCTGACATTTCACTTTGCTTTGGACCAGATGGATCCTGCATTTGGTGTCGGTGTGTGTGTGTGTGTGTGTGTGTGTGTGTGTGTGTGTGTGTGTGTGTGTGTCCTTGTATTTCTATACTTAAGTGGCCAAATGTCCTCACAAGGATAGAAAGATGAGGGAAAAATTCATTACTCTAAAGTAGGGACATTTTGTCAGTCCTCACTTCTTCAAAAGGCTATTTTAGGGTTAGGGCTTAGATTTAGGATTAAAGGGATAGTTCCGGATTTTCTAACATCTATTCTTATTTTCTATCTACCTGTGATGTTGTCCATCGGTAGATTTTCACAAACATAACGTCATGGCAATCAGGATATTTTAATCATTTTGAATTACTAAATCTCTGCTGGGCCAATGTTCTCTATAGAAGCTTGTGTGTGCGGCAGACTGATACTTGCTGGTAGGCTAGCTGATACATGGAGTCTCCAAATGATGAAATAACTGCTCGCATCCGCCATGATAGACTGCCGTGGCATTATGTTCACTTTAGGTGCACTGTGAAGTATGCTTAAGTGCTTTTGGAGCTGAATGAAGTTTGACCCTGTTGACATCCATTATAACTGTGACTCTGTCTGGTAAGTATCAACTTAAAGTTAAAGTGTTATCTACTGATCAAAAACATCACAGGTGAATAGAATAGATCAAAATTGTGAACTATCCCTTCATGGTTAGAATTTGAATTAGGTGTTGTTAGGGTAGGGTTAAGGGTAGCAGAGTGGAGAGGGTTAAGGTTAGGAGTCTGGGAATGAGTACCTCACAAGTGTCGTAATACAAGTGTGTGTGTGTGTGTGTGTGTGTGTGTGTGTGTGTGTGTGTGTGTGTGTGTGAAGCAGTAGGTCTGACCTGGTGAGGTCCGGACCGTTGAATCAGTGTTCTGTAACTTCCGCTGTAACTCCACTGTTCCACACTGAAGCACACGGCAGCCCTGCTGAGCACCTCTCTCTCCTCTGCCCTCCCCTTCCCTCCTCCTTCTCTTTCCACCCCTCTACTTTCTCCTCCACACATCCTGATTTTACCAAGTTGTCGGTGGCCTCATCTCAACGATTCTGACATGCTTGAGCCAATGACACCTTCACCCAGTCAGAGGGTTGCTGTAGTTATTACCCCATCAAGAGCGCAGCGATGGCATTTTACCCAGGGAGAAGCTAATTCACCCAAGACTAATCAAATCCAAGAATGCCAATACTTGTGTCCTTGTAGAGAACCCAAGTTTTCTAATGGAGATCAAACTTCTCATTAGAGGTCTTCACGGGTCTACCCGGACCCTAGGATCCGAGACCCGACCCGGGACCCGTATGGGTTCGGGTCCACGTTTTATTGTGGTCAATCGGGTCCGGGTCGGGTCCCATTCTATTACAGCGGGTCCCGGGTCTGTTTATCATTATGTGTAATACCCGAGTGGATCCGAGAAGACCCGTGATCAGTGCTGATCACGTGACGAGACGAGAAACGCACGGAAGCGCTGTGTAACTTGCGTGATGATTAGGCTGACCTAGGATCAGATTACAAGAGCGAAAATAAGGTGAAAAAAACGTTGAGCAGCGCCAGCGAGTTGGAGTGGAGGAAAGGAGCAAGATGGATACCTTCTTCACTGAGGTGAAAAATAAGCTAAAAGAAAATGAATATGAAGAGGTCAAACCTAGCGGCACCTCTTCTGTTGTAGGCTGTTGTAGCTACGTAGCTGCTAGATTCCATTATGGAATCTCAGTGTCATCTACCGGACAAACTTGGCAAGTCTTTCTGTTATTTTGATCTCCATTTATTAGGCTACCATATGTTGTATCCGACATGATAAACATTTTTAGCAGTATAACGGCATTTTTAGTAGCAATTTTAATTACCGGGTTTGTCAGGTCCATAAAATAGACGGGTCTCGGGTCTCAGGTCTATTTTGGACCTGAGACCCGAGACCCGAGGTCTTTCACCTCTCGGACATGCACCGGGTCGGGTCTGTAATATCTCGGGCAAAAACGGGTCGGTATATATATATATATTTTTTTTTTTTTAATTATCGGGTCCAGTCGGATCTTGGAAAATGCTGGTCACTCGCTGGGGAAACTGCCTCTGCATTCTACACTGATGCAATAACTACAGAAACACTCTGATTGGCGGAGGGAGTTGTTGGCTGCTGGATGTCTTCTTCTTCTCTCCTCCCCTCCTCTCATCTCTGCTGGTCAGTGTCATGCTATTGGTGGCAGAAGACTTTTTCCATCAGTCTCTAGCCCCTCTCATGCTTTTCTCGTCTCTCTCCTGTATGTGTGTGCGTGGTATGTGGAACTCATTTTGGGTCATGGCCTACCTCAGGGTGAACTGAGCTCCGCTGCTCCCGCCCCTCCCTCCTTTTCTTCCCCGCCTTCCCTCCCTCTCCCACCTATTTCTGACCTCTGAACTTCCTCTCGTTCTCTCCCTCTCTCTCCTGCTGATGGCGTGACGGGACGGGGGGCCTAACGAGTGCTTCGTCAGGTTGCCTGTTCTAATGAAGTCAGTTAGGGAAATGATGGGGCAAATGGTGGGCGGGGAGAGGTGGAGAAATGCTAATACGTCCTATGGCCTTCCCTCTCTGGCAACCAATCCAAGGTTTGGGATTAGAAGGCAGCCAAATCACACCTTACCTGTATGCGATGTGTGTGCATGTGTGTTCATTGGTGCGCGGGAATGTGTGTGTGTGGGTGTAAGCGGCCATCGTTTCCAGTCATAAAGCATATGCACGGTGGTGTAAACAAAACCCTCTGTGTTGTGTGTGTGACAATAGTAGTTTACAAGGACCATATGCACACATGTGCCACATAATGGAAAACACTGTCGATAGCATTAAATCATTCATTGCAAGCAACACACACACACATACAGGGCTCTATCTTGCATGGCGGTGATGTCTTGGCGTGTGGACACAAGGGAAACACACACACACACACACACACACATTCCACATTCTAGACTTGCCTTTTTAAAATGTTAAAAGCTGAGTTGTGATTTCCACTGCAGCGGAGGGATGGCTGGGGAATAAAGGTAAGAAATGGGCACTGGCTTGGAAGAGTGAGATCTGGACTCTGATTGGCTCCGGCCTCCTGTTTTCATCCCAAACTTTTTTTTAGGGGGCGGACAGCGTACCTTACAACAGATGGCTACAAAGAACCAGCAGAGCAATCCGTATTACAAATATGCTGAATAAGGGGGGAACACGTGCAGCATCAAGCCAAGCCTGAAGATAACCGTCAACCATTAAAAAAAAAGAAGCATTCGGGAGTTTTCAAGAGTTAGAAATGACTTGTAGAAGGCCAAAGAAAGGTGACTCTAAAGGGTTGGCCAGGTAGTTGGACTCCATATTTGTCATCCACCACATAAGTGGCATCGCAGAAATTCTATTAATAGCAACGGACACCGAACCGAGCAGACTGCGAGTTAAACTTTACACCTAAATGATTATGTAAATGATAAAATACTTAAACAGTCTAACTTTTCTGCCACACACATTCATGCACAAACACACAAAGACACACTGACTCACTCCAACTTTACTCCATCATATCTTGATTATGTGGTCCATGTTGGGATATTAGTGTGTGCGTCTGTGTGTATGTGCGAATTGGCTGGCATTCGGCAGGAAGTCAGGCTAGCCTGTCGGGCCCCCCAGGGCCCAAGGTGTTTGAGTCTCCATTAGGCTGATGGGGTTTGGCAGCTGCAGTGGCTGGAGTTAGCGCTTTGCTTCAACCCTCCTCGTGGCTAGGCCTAATTAAACCTAGACCTCAGCCCTAATTTAAAGATAATTAGCTGCAGGGGGTTAGCTATCATCAACATAGGCTGAAATGAGTGTTATATAATGTGTGTAGCAATGCAGGTTAAATGGCGGTTTACAGCGACAGACCGGTTCAATGAAATACACGTCATATGCTATTTAGTCGATGTTTTTACACAAAGCGCTTTACAGTACCGTGAGTACATATACGTTCTCACTCAGTGGGAATTGAACCTCTAACCAAGTGAGAAAAAGTGCAATTTTCTACCTTCGGAGCTACAAGATTGTCTCTCTGCAACATGTTGGATCACTACACCACAGTGGAGTTTGTAAAGCTCTGCAAATCACACCTGCAATATTCATTCAGAAACAACAGAAATACTTTCACACTCTCTCTCGCGAATGCAAGGTTTGCAGACGAGTGGGGTGCCTTAACAAGACACCACTTAGTATGGAGTATGGCTAGCCAGTCTGAACTGACAGATTTGTAGATTTATTTAATAATTGTTGATGGAAAACGAAAAGAAAAAAACATGACCTGGCTGCTTTTTTGGAGGTGCAGGGCGCTAAACTGTCCAACCCCCGTGACCGGCCCCGTGTTTTCCCATTAAGCTATACTGACAGCTTGACATTTCCCAGGGTAGAGGGCTCTGATTCAGGTATGTTTTATTCATCCTATTGACTTCACATCGCTGCCGAGCCAGACGGAGAGCGAAGGCCCGAAATGAGGCAGGCGGCTGTGAGAAGGAGAGGCAGAAGATACCCGTTGTTGTTTGGTTTACCGCTCAGACAGCCAGACACAGCTCTGAGACAGCTGGGTGACACACACAATGTACTCATCACCATCCAGACAGAGAGATGGGGAGATATTGCCAGCACTGAGAGGTTTAAACTGCCTCTTTACTGGCAAGACTGAAGGCAGGCAGGTATGGTTGCACCCATCTAAATCCCTAAAGGAGTTTTGTATTTTGCTGCGTCATGCCTCAAGAAACTGAATAGAGACTTACAAGGGAATGGAAACGCCACATGAAAAGGGACTTCAGCTTTGAAGTTGTTGACTAAATCACAATAACAAAGGTGAGTCATATTAAAGACCCACGCTGGTGACTTTAAATTCAGTTTGTACTGGTGACACAACCTTAAAAGTGCACTAAATTTAACTGTGGATGTAACATTTCCCTTCACATCAGAGGTTTGCTCGACACATAAATTGTAAACAGTGTTAGATGTGCTGGATAGATGCTAGTATATGAGAGGGAATACGTCCATATCAGTATGAAAGCTAGGATTACCTGTAAATAAAAAGCAGTGGCTTCTTGCAGACAGTTTCTTATTTGAATTGATTGAAGAAATGGCATCAGGTGCAAACTTGGCAAACCCACACAGTGTCAAGTCAAATTCAGAATGCAGTATGCATCCACTACATAGGGATGCTGAATCTAAGCGGAGCCATCTGAAATTTGCCAATGAAACACCCAAGCTCAGTGTAAATTTAATTTTCCTCTTTGGTTTTGTGCAGGTTGACACCCTTGCAAGCCAAGGGCTTTGCTCATAATAACTACTCAATAAACAGATAATAGCCAGGACACCTTAACAGCACTTCACAGAATAACTGCTCAATAAAGGCAATAGCCACGAAAACTGCTGGACTATTGCCTACATTCGGAGATATGTCTACGCTATCATTCAGTGTCAGAAAGAACATTAAAAATCTAGTACATTTGGTATGCTGCCAAATACTCAAGGTTCATCAAAAGCAAAACAAACACAATGCTCACAACAATCATGCACCCGCAAGTAACAGGTGCAGCGACCTGAACAGCATGGCGCGTGGCCTCCACCAGCACAAAGAATTACAATAGAGACCTGACTAGGGAGTTTGAAATAATCAACACGAACAGCAGCAGGCTGAGTAACCTCGCCTGCATCACTCTTCCGTGCCTGCTCCGCGTCCGTGACCGTGGCCCCTCCACACGTCGGGCTTTGGGCTGAGGTACTGCTGCTGCTTTCGTGGGCCGATTTCGGTCTCAACATAGGAGACTGCACTAGCTTGTAGCTTTTTTTTTTTGTTTCTTCTCGCGTATTTTTTCCGACCCACCTTTACGTTTTTTCGCTGTCGGTTGGTCCGTTTTAACGACTGCGCCAAAACTATCCTTTATGCTGTTAGCTTGTTTTTTGATTAAGTTCCACTTTTACCCATCGTTGACCTACACCATGGCCGCTCCAACTTCGGGAGGGGGCACCACACTATCAACCCATACCTGTCATAATATCACACTGCTGTCAATCAATGATATCCCCCCCTCTCACCTATGAAGTTGGACTAGCCCACAGGTCCAGCTCATTTTAAGGCTTTAGAAGGGGTAAAATGAGCAAACACAGCGCGGGAAAAACAAGTATGCCAAATAAGAATTTTCTCCCCCCAGCCCACCTGCCCAAAAGTGGACCGGCCCATTTGCGAGAACTGCCAGACGGACAGTCCGGCCTTGGACACGATAGATGGACACTTAACAGGATAGTTCCTAAATACCACAAAACTATGGCCTTAAAATGTACCACAGAATTGATTCAACATCTGTGTGACGCAGTCTCAGCAAAACCTATGTGTATGTAGTGACATAGGTGTCATTTACACTGGGGACACTGGGGTCCCCACCACTTTTTGAAATGGCCAATTTTGTCCCCATCACTTTTTAAAAGCATAATTTGTTAAAAACTTTCTGAAAAATAGCTTGCACCAAGAAATGTTAACTAACAAATGAGAACGCTTTGAGAAGTTTATTTGCACAATAAGAAAACATACAATGCAATGTAAATATAGAGTAAGTAACATAAGCTTAAAAAAAAAAAATCCCCCCTAGCCTACTGATTCTAAAATGACCCAAAAATGTCCATGCGCTGATCAGTAACTTTAACAAATTCTTGACTTGTGTTGCAGCTGTGGCTGTGATGCATATGGATGACTGTACTTGTGCGGTCGACGTTGTTGTGCGTTTTATGCTGAGTATTTTCGTATTGTCGACTCTGTAGTAGCCTAGGCTAGGCTATACCCTTTTGATGCGCTGTTATGCTATTTTTTTCTCGCTCTAATTATCTACCATGACCTCATACCGATCCCCCCATTACATTGCCTAAAATTGCATATGTTGAAGACCGTTTAAAAAATGTTTTTTCATCTGAGCCCTTATGTCCCCAACACTTTTCAACACAAAGTGACGCCCTTGTGTAGTGAGCTTCACAAAGCTCATATATATAGAGCTGCCATATAAAAACCTCTTGTATCCAAGGCCAACACACAAAGACATATAAGGGATATGTGTAAGGAGCACAAAAGCTGGACCCCTGAGCAATTGGAAAAAGTAATATTGTCTGATGTATCATCTTTCACTCTTTTTCCATACAGGTGTATATTTGGAGAAAGCCAAAGGAAGCCCTCAACCCACAGTGTCTGTTGCCAACTGTTGCTGCCATCTAGGCCTATTGGGAGTCATTAGGTCTGATGATAAGGTCTCTACATGGTCCTATAACGGCCAAGGAAAATTAGGCCATTTTACAAGACCAGGAGAAAACTAGTGTGCAAACACTCTTCTAAAACACCAGAAGTCAAACTCCTTCCATGAACTCCACTATTAGCAGACCTGAACATCATTAAACCTTTATGGGAAGTAGATTTCCACTTCCCACATCCCTCAAAAAACTGGAGGTTTTCCTTCTTGAAGAAAGGTCCAATATCTCATTACTATTATTTTGTCCAACCCCTGCATCTAACCTACTCTGCCACATGCTGATCTGTGACTCAATCCACCCCACTGTGTTGTGCATTTTATTTGGTTCTAACATGAGATGTTTTGGCAGTCTCAGTCCTTCTTGAACCACTTACACAAGAAATCAAGTAAATGTGGGTATACAAGCTCAACATGACCAAATGTCTATTAGGGTTAAGACCATCATCTCTGTTGGATAGTAATGAAACAAAGATGTTGCATGGCATGAGATACTTTGGGAAAACTCAACCCGGAACTAATTGGAACCTTGGGAAAACACTTTTTCAATGCTTGAACAAAACTTGAGGTGTTGTTGATTTATTGTACTGTAATCTGAAACCATATTCAGATCTATTTTTCCCCAGATCTGTCTTGTTGTAGCCCGGAGAGGGCCCCTCCCCGCGAGGACAATGCTCACGAGACA
This sequence comes from Centroberyx affinis, assembly GCF_046629955.1. Classification (NCBI taxonomy): domain Eukaryota; kingdom Metazoa; phylum Chordata; class Actinopteri; order Beryciformes; family Berycidae; genus Centroberyx; species Centroberyx affinis. The sequence continues at coordinate 4,163 of NW_027279258.1, read as the reverse complement.
AGCGCGCCCCTCATCTCCAGGCCCGTCACGTGGGGCTGGGAGCCGGGAGCCACCGCCGGAGCCTCGTCCAGGACAAAGCGCTCGGAGCAGGCAGACACTGCGGGCCTTGTTCCCCTTCGCCTGGCTCCTCGTCAAGTGGGTGTTTGCTTACTGGGAGGACCGGGACCCCCCTGGAGGGGAGCGCAACACACAGCCTCCACTCAGTTCAACTCTGCACACACACACACACACACACACACACACACACACACACACACAAGCAGAAACATACACACATGGCATGCACATACATACACATGCACCCGCAGGCACACACACAAATCCTACTGGGCTTGGGTATGTTTCTGATCAGACGTTACCATGTGTGTATCAATAAATAAGTAATAGTTATAGTTTGATTTTGCTCGACACTGGTGAAGATGAAGATGGGGAAGGTCAACAGATTGGTATACTGGAGTGTCAAAGTGATAGGCTTTACTCATAGTATCATCATGGTGGCTGCCACAATGAAGGGGGGGGGGGGGGGGGGGGCATTACATCCTTCTGTTCATTCATCCATCTGTCCATCACATCACAGATCTCTCAGACACCACTGATTGGATATTGGCGAAACCTGGGGAAGTTATGTACCTCACCGCTGATTGGCCCAAAGGGAAAGTACAATTACAAAGCAAGGTGACATATTATGGGTACTGCATCATTTGCGGGTGATGACACGAGTGATGCTTCCTGTTGCCTTGTGTATTTCCAATCAATGCAACATAATATGGACAGTATAGTCTATCATCTGTTTCATGTGTTGTCCCTGTACTGTGTGTCAGTATGTTGCTGTTGTTGTCCCGTCATGAGCTATAAAATGCATCGTCGTCCAGCTAAAATCAAGGCTAATTTTGTTTGGTCCTGAAAAGTTTTCACAGCAGCGTCAACTTGCTGCAAATCTGTGTAAGCTGCCAATATCTCTCTGCCCCAATGCCATCGAGACAAATTCCTCTACATATTGCACTCGTTATGGAAACCAAAACTCATCGCCTGTAGCTGGATTTGATTTGATTACAGTCATGTGTTATTTCATTACAACCTCTTGTCTGCTCACCGAGACCGCCGTGGGGTGATCCAATGGAAAACTATGAACAGGTGGACCGTTTGAGGAAACGCTTACTCACACCGGCAACCCTGCCAAGGCGTGATGGTCAACGGCGTTGAGCGCTCCCTCCCTCCTTTCTTTGTCTTTTACTTTCCCTATCCGCCTCTCCCTAGCATCTGGCTGAATCTCGCCAGTGTCCTTGCTGACGCCCTCGGGTGAACCGGGCCATGTCAAACCCAAATCCATCAATCACTCAGCGCCAGCCGAGAGGAGAGAGGGGGGTGGAAAGGCAGGGATGGAGGGAGGGGTGGAGGAGAGGAGGGGAGGGGCGGTTAGGGTGAAGTATAGCCTCTAGTTCTCCCTCTCTCACCTTATCTTCCTCTCTCTCTCACTCTCCCTCTGTTCTCCTCTGCAACCGGTACAAACTTTGGCTTTTGCAGGCTCTGGAGTCAGCTGTCAGGTCACAAGAGAGACTCTTGCCTGATTCTAATCAAGAGGTTTACAGAAGCAAAGGGGAGAGGAGAGGAGAGGAGAGGAGAGGAGAGGAGAGGAGAGGAGGGGTAGGAGAGGACAGGAGGGGAACAAAGAGAGGAAATGAGATGAGGAGAAGAGGAATGAGGCAGAGAGGAGAGGGTAGGAAATGGGAAGAGGATAGATGAGGAGGAGAAGGGAGGAGAAGAGGGAGGATGCAGAAAGAAGAGATGAGGAGGGAAAAGGAGGACGAGCGGGAGGAGACGAGATAAGTCACGAGAAGCGAAAAGAAAGCAGAGGAGAGGCTACGGGTGAGGCTGTCAGCAGTGTGTGTGTGTGTGTGTGTGTGTGTGTGTGTGTCCTGTGCAGAATGAAGTGTCCCTCTCAGAGCTACAGCTCCCCCTCTGGGCCACCGCTGATTAATCGTCCGTCCAGCTCCTGTGATAGCGGCCACTTTGCCCAAGACTCCAGAGACGCTCACCCATGTCCCATCGCCACCAAAAGACACCTCCCCTCCCATGTACCTGGCTCTCCGCTTGCCTGCCTGCCTGCCCTTCTCCAGCTAAAATTAGGAGAATTTTTCCCTCCATTTCAACCCCCCCACCCCCCACCCTTTTTTTTTTTGTCAGTCTCACTCTGGCTGCTACAAATAATCTTACATCAGCACCCTTTTCACCTTGCCATGGGGGGATAATGTCTCTCTGTGGGAGAGAGGCTTTGGAACAAAGGGAGGGGGCTGTGAAAACAGCATGAAACACAGCGTGCCCCCCCCCCCCCCCCCCCCCCCCTGTCTGTTTACATGTGCGCCGATTGTGTATGCGTATGTCTGTGTGTGTGTGTGTGTGTGTGTGTGTGTGTGTGTGTGTGTGTGCGTGTGGCCGGCTGAGATAAAGCACCCCTGTCTCAGGTAAACGGCAAGCGCAGCGGGGAGAGGGAAATGGCAGGGTTGACTTTGGACCTGGCTCGCCCTTTGTCGGCTCCTCTTGCGCCCGGTATCCACCCAACACCCACCCATTCAGTCACACACACACACACACACACACACACCCCTTGACCACCACACACCATACACACTCCTTACAGTGCATGTACTGTAACTACAATTATGGAGCGATATACAGTATGTCCCTCAGTGGTTCACTCTAAAGAATGCTTGACGTTGTCCACTATTGACCTTAAGGATTAGCTTGAACACTGAAACTGAGGATGGCTGCACATGCAAAGCCCTGATCTCTAATGTACTGTACTGTATCTGAAGTGGGCACAGGGCAAAGCACAGTTTATGATTCTAAAATGTCATATTCAGTGTTTATTTCCACGCAAAACAAAACAAATTCCATTCCAATCAACTTTTGCCAAAGCAAGAACATTGTATTCCAGTGATTCCAGGTAATCATGATCGTCACGATCATGACGACGCCCCCCCCCCCCCCCCAAAAGACGACTCGCTCACTGCTTTTCCACACAGTGAAAAAAGACTGTCATACTCAGCATTGCCCCCCCCCCCCCCCTTCCCCCAGCAAAGCTGCAGAACTATAGCATCCACCCGGGCAGCTATATAGCCAGCCCGCAAAACCAGCCAAGGTCAATTGCCTTTCCCTCTCCTCTCATCCTGTGCTTTATGTAGCTTCACACCCGGGGAAAGAGTGCTGCGCTATTTCTGCTCTGCTGCAAGGTGACTGCTGCTTTACACTGGCAGAGGCGACAGGCGCTGTAGTGCAGGCTGGGAACCAGGGGTGGAGAGAGTATGTCCTAAATGGCTGGTGTAAAAATCGGAAATGTATTAAAAAAAAAATGTCACATGTGAAAACACACATGTGAATTCAAAGCACATGTGCTTTTTGGACACGTGGGAGGTATATCAGTTTTGAACTTTTTTTTTCACGTTGTACTCTGTCATCACATGACAGTTTTTACTTCAGATTTGAAAATTTCACTTCATAGATTAAGTGTTTTTTGTCACTTCATTTCACATGTAAAGACAATTCACAGGCGAAAATGTCATTTTCACATGGGAAATGGGAAAATCCACATGTTCACATATGAAAACCAACAAAAAGCACATGTGCATTGAATTCACATGTGGGATTTCACCTGACTTTTTTGTAAGGGTTCTGCATTAGAGTTTCTGTAGAAGCTCTGCTTTAATTAGCTAGCTTACTCATTTGTGAAAATGTGACTTTATTGATTGTGCCAATTACAGGCCACCGTAATTGAAGGGGATGGGGAAAATGACTGTCAATGTTGTTGCAATTGCCACTGATGATATCCGTCAATAGAAGTCATAGATTACTTAATGCCCCTTTAACTAAGCTGCTATCATGGATCAGTTAGTTAAGGTTACATCCACATGCTTGTGCTTGATGAAGATGGATTTTTTCAATTGGCCAGTTTCTATTTCAGTGCTTACGGAGACAAATTGTGTTCCCTGCAATGGATGCAATTTAAGATAAGCTGGAGTGTTATATTTCAGTCAAAACATATGCACAAAAAGCTACTCAGTTACAGAAATGAGAGCAGTAATGTTACTTCCATGCTTGCTGGGAACCAACGCTGGCACAGGGAGGCACAGGGTTCGTGGCAGATGTATCACCGGGTGACAGTTAGC